>NW_020190210.1:0-16031 GCF_002263795.3 Bos taurus
TTTGCTTATGCATGCACTGATCACGTGGCTGATTATGAACTGATCACGTGGCTGATAATACACTGATCACGTGGCTGATTCATGCACTAATCACGTTGCTTGTCATGCACTGATCAAGTTGCTATCATGCACTGATCATGTGGCTGTTCATACACTGATCACTTGCCTGATCATGCACTAATCACGTTGATTATCATGCACTGATCAGGTGGCTGTCATGCACTGATCTCGTGGCTGATCATGTACTGATCACGTTTCTTATTGTACACTGGTCACGTGATTAACATGCACTAATCGCGTTGCTTATCATGCACTGATCAGGTTGCTATTATGCATTGATCTCGTGTCTGATCATACACTGATCACGTGACTGCGCATGCACTGATCATGTGGATGATCATACAGTGATCACGTTACTGATCACGCACTGTTCACATAACTGATCAGGCACTGATCACGTGGCTATCATACACTGCTCATGTGACTGATCATGCACTGATCACGTGCCTGACCATGAACTGCTCACGTGGCTGATATTGCCCTGATCACGTGGCTGATCAAAGACTGATCACGTGGCTGATAATGCACTAATCACGTTGTTAATCATCACTGATCAGGTGGCTATCATGCACTGATCACGTGGCTGATCATGCACTGATCACGTGTCTCATTGTACACTTATCACGTGGCTGATCATGCAGTAATCACGTTCCTTAATGTGCACTGATCAGTTTGCTATCACGCACTGATCACGTGGCTGATCATACACTGATCACGTGACTGCGCATGCACTAATCACGTGACTGCACAGGCACTGATCACGTAATTGTATGCAATGATCAAGTTGCTATCATGCACTGCTCATGTGACTGAGCATGCACTGTTCACGTAGCTATCATGAATTGATCATTTGGCTATCATGCACTGATCACGTGGCTGATCATGCACTGCTCATGTGACTGAGCATGCACTGATCACGTAGCTATCATGCATTGATCACTTGTCTATCATGCACTGATCACGTGACTGCACATGCACTGCTCACGTCGTTGTAGGCAATGATCACGTGGCTATCATGCACTGCTCATTTGATTGAGCATGCACTGATCACGTAGCTATCATGCATTGATCATTGCTATCATGCACTGAACACGTGGCTGATCATGCACTGATCACATGCCTGATAATGCACTGATCACGTGGCTGATCCTGCACTATCAGGAAGCTGATCATACACGATCACATGACTGTGCATGCACTGATTACGTGGCTGATCATGCAGTGATCCCGTGACTGATCATACACTGATCATATGGCTTATCATTCACTGATCATGTGGCTTATCATGCACTGATCATATGGCTGATCATACACTGAACACGTGGCTGTTAATGCACTAATCCCGTGGCGGATCATGCACTGATCACGCGGCTGATCATACACTGATCACGTGGCTGATCATGCACTTGATCACGTGTCTGATCATAGACTGATCACGGCGGCTGATCATGCCCTGATCACCTTGCTTATCATTGCACTGATCAGGTGGCTGTCATGCACTGATCACGAGGCTGATCATGCACTGATCACTTGTCTGATCGTACACTGATCACGTGACTGATCATGCATCTGATCACGTGGCTGATCGTACACTGATTCACGTGACTGATCATGCACTAATACACGTTGCGGATCTTGCACTGATCACGTGGCTACCTCATGCACTGATCATGCACTGATCCACGAAGCTGATCATACACTGATCACGTGACTGTGCATGCACTGACCACATGGCTGATCATGCCACTGTCACTTGGCTGAACATGCGCTGATAACCTGGCTATCATACACTGATCACATGACTGATTATGCACTCTTCACACGCCCTGATCATGCACTGATAATGTGGGAGATCATGCACTATCACGAAGCTGATCATACACTGATCAGCGTGACTGTGCATTGCACTGATCACTTGGCTTATCGTTGCACGGATCATGTGGCTGATCATGCAATGTTCACGTACCTATAATGCACTTATCACGTGACTGCGCATGTACTGGTCACTTGATATTATACACTGATCCTGTGACAGATCAGCACTGGATCATATGACTGATCTTGCACTGATCAGGAGCTATCATGCACTGATCACGTGACTATGATGCACTGACCACGTGACTGTTCATACACTGATCACTTGGATATCATGCACTGATCACAAGGCTGATCAGGCACTGATCACGTGACTGATCATGTACTGATCACCTGGCTATCACGGACGGATTCACGTGACTGATAATGCACTGGTCACGTGGCTATCATACACGGATCACGTGACTGTTCATACACTGATCCCTTGGTTATCATGCACTGAACACGTGCGCTGACCATGCACTGATCACGTGACTGATCACGCACTGATCACGTGGCTATAATGCACGGATCATGTGACTGATCATGCACTGATCACTTGGCTAACATGCACTGATCACGTGACTGATCATACTCCTGATCACAGGGTAATGACTGAGATCATGCACTGATCACGTGGCTTCATGCACTGATCAACGGTGCGCTGATCATGCACTGAATCACGTGAACATGATCCTTGCACCTTACTCACTTAGGGATAATCATACACTGATGACCACGTGGCTTGATCATTGCACTGATCACGTGACCCTGATCATGGGCACTCATCACTTAGGTATCAT
Source organism: Bos taurus (assembly GCF_002263795.3). NCBI lineage: Eukaryota > Metazoa > Chordata > Mammalia > Artiodactyla > Bovidae > Bos > Bos taurus. The sequence goes on from NW_020190210.1 coordinate 2,718, forward strand.
ACATAGCTGAAAAACCTTGGCTATATCCATGCACTGAATCACGTGGCTGGATCAACTGCACTGATCACGTGCTATCGATGACCTGATCACGTGGCTGATCATGCGACGTGATCACGGTGACTGTGAATCATGCACTTATCACTTTGGAGCATATCCCATGCACTGATCACCGTGACTGATGCATGCACTGATCACGTCAATGAACTATACACTGATCACCGTGGCTGAACCACTGCACTGATCACGTGGCTCTACAAGCAACTGAATCACCTGACTGATTTAATTCACTGGACACGTGGCTTGAATCATACTCCTGATCAACGGTGGACTGATCATGCACTTATCACGGGGCTATCATGCACTGATCACGTGGCTGATCAAGGACGATAACGTGACTGATCATGCACTGATCAGTTGGCTATCATGCACTGATCACGTGGCTATCATGCACTTATCACGTGGCTGATCATCCACTAATCACACGGCAGATCATGAACTGATCACATGACTTATCATGCAGTGATCTTGTGTCTGAATGTGGCTGATCATGTGATAATCAAGAACTGATCACGTGGCTATCATGCACTGATGATGTGCCTCAGGAGGCAATAACTAAAGAGCTGAGCAGGCACGAATCACGCAATCAGCAGGCAATAATCATGGACCTCAGCTGTGATGAATCATGCTGCTCAGCTGGCAATCATCAAGCAGCTGAATAGGCAGGAGTAGGATGGCTCAGCTGGCATTTTCAAGCAGATGAGCAGGCAGGAATCACGCAGCTCAACTGGCAATTGTCAAGCAGCTGAGCAGACAGGAAAATCGCAGCTCAGTAGGCCCTGATCACGTGACTGAACACGCACTGTTCAAAGTGGCTGATCATTCACTGGTCACGTGGCTGATCATGCACTAATCTCGTTGCTTATCATGCACTGATCAGGTGGCTGTCATGCACTGATCACGTGGCTGATCATGTACTGATCACGTTTCTTATTGTACACTGGTCACGTGGATTAACATGCACTAATCGCGTTGCTTATCATGCACTGATCAGGTTGCTATCATGCATTGATCTCCTGGCTGATCATACACTGATCACGTGACTGCGCATGCACTGATCATGTGGATGATCATACAGTGATCACGTTACTGATCACGCACTGTTCACGTAACTGATCATGCACTGATCACGTGGCTATCATACACTGCTCATGTGGACTGATCATGCACTGATCACGTGCCTGACCATGAACTGCTCACGTGGCTGATATTGCCTCATCACGTGGCTGATCAAACACTGATCACGTGGCTGATAATGCACTAATCACGTTGCTAATCATGCACTGTTCAGGTGGCTATCATGCACTGATCACGTGCTGATCATGCACTGATCACGTGTCTCATTGTACACTTATCACGTGGCTGATCATGCACTAATCACGTTCCTTAATGTGCACTGATCAGTTTGCTATCATGCACTGATCACGTGGCTGATCATACACTGATCACGTGACTGCGCATGCACGAATCACGTGACTGCACAGGCACTGATCCACGTAATTGTATGCAATGATCAAGTGGCTAATATGCACTGCTCATGTGACTGAGCATGCACTGTTCACGTAGCTATCATGAATTGATCACTTGGCTATCATGCACTGATCACGTGGGCTGATCATGCACTGCTCATGTGACTGAGCATGCACTGATCACGTAGCTATCATGCATTGATCACTTGTCTAATCATGCACTGATCACGTGACTGCACATGCACTGCTCACGTCGTTGTAGGGCAATGATCACGTGGCTATCATGCACTGCTCATTTGATTGAGCATGCACTGATCACGTAGCTATCATGCATGATCACTTGGCTATCATGCACTGAACACGTGGCTGATCATACACTGATCACATGCCTGATAATGCACTGATCACGTGGCTGATCCTGCACTGATCAGGAAGCTGATCATACACTGATCACATGACTGTGCATGCACTGATTACGTGGCTGATCATGCAGTGATCCCATGACTGATCATACACTGATCATATGGCTGATCATACACTGATCATGTGGCTGATCATGCACTGATCATATGGCTGATCATACACTGACACGTGGCTGTTAATGCACTAATCCCGTTGCGGATCATGCACTGATCACGTGGCTGATCATACAGTGATCACGTGGCTGATCATGCACTGATCACGTGTCTGATCATAGACTGATCACGCGGCTGATCATGCCCTGATCACCTTGCTTATCATGCCACTGATCAGGTGGCTGTCATGCACTGATCACGAGGCTGATCATGCACTGATCACGTGTCTGATCGTACACTGATCACGTGACTGATCATGCACTAATCACGTTGCGGATCTTGCACTGATCACGTGGCTACTCATGCACTGATCATGCACTGATCACGAAGCTGATCATACACTGATCACGTGACTGTGCATTGCACTGATCACCTTGCTTATCATGCACTGATCAGGTGGCTGTCATGCACTGATCACGAGGCTGATCATGCACTGATCACGTGTCTGATCGTACACTGATCACGTGACTGATCATGCACTAATCACGTTGCGGATCTTGCACTGATCACGTGGCTACTCATGCACTGATCATGCACTGATCACGAAGCTGATCATACACTGATCACGTGACTGTGCATGCACTGATCACCTTGCTTATCATGCACTGATCAGGTGGCTGTCATGCACTGATCACGAGGCTGATCATGCACTGATCACGTGTCTGATCGTACACTGATCACGTGACTGATCATGCACTAATCACGTTGCGGATCTTGCACTGATCACGTGGCTACTCATGCACTGATCATGCACTGATCACGAAGCTGATCATACACTGATCACGTGACTGTGCATGCACTGATCACCTTGCTTATCATGCACTGATCAGGTGGCTGTCATGCACTGATCACGAGGCTGATCATGCACTGATCACGTGTCTGATCGTAACCTGATCACGTGACTGATCATGCACAAATCACGTTGCGGATCATACACTGATCACGTGACTGATCATGCACTAATCACGTTGCGGATCATGCACTGATTACGTGGCTGATCATGCACTGATCACGTGGCTGATCGTACACTGATCACGTGACTGATCATGCACTAATCACGTTGCGGATCTTGCACTGATCACGTGGCTGATCATGCACTGATCATGCACTGATCACGAAGCTGATCATACACTGATCACGTGACTGTGCATGCACTGACCACATGGCTGATCATGCACTGATCACGTGGCTGAACATGCGCTGATAACCTGGCTATCATACACTGGTCACATGACTGATTATGCACTCTTCACATGCCTGATCATGCACTGATAATGTGGATGATCATGCACTGATCACGAAGCTGATCATACACTGATCAGGTGACTGTGCATGCACTGATCACTTGGCTTATCGTGCACTGATCATGTGGCTGATCATGCAATGTTCACGTACCTATAATGCACTTATCACGTGACTGTGCATGTACTGGTCACGTGAATATTATACACTGATCCCGTGACAGATCAGGCACTGATCATATGACTGATCATGCACTGATCAGGAGGCTATCATGCACTGATCACGTGACTATTATGCACTGACCACGTGACTGTTTCATACACTGATCACTTGGATATCATGCACTGATCACAAGGCTGATCATGCACTGATCACGTGACTGATCATGTACTGATCACCTGGCTATCACGGACGGATCACGTGAATGATAACGCACTGGTCACGTGGCTATCATACACGGATCACGTGACTGTTCATACACTGATCCCTTGGTTATCATGCACTGAACACGTGGCTGACCATGCACTGATCACGTGACTGATCACGCACGGATCACGTGGCTATAATGCACGGATCATGTGACTGATCATGCACTGATCACTTGGCTAACATGCACTGATCACGTGACTGATCATACTCTGATCATGTGACTGATCATGCACTGATCACGTGGCTATCATGCACTGATCACGTGGCTGATCATGCACTGATCACGTGACTGATCATGCACTTATCACTTGGGTATCATACACTGATCACGTGCCTATCATGCACTGATCACGTGGCTGATCATGCACTGATCACGTGACTGATCATGCACTTATCACTTGGCTATCATGCACTGATCACGTGACTGATCATGCACTGATCACGTCGATGATCATACACTGATCAGGTAGCTATCATGCACTGATCACATAACTGATAATGCACTAATCACGTGGATGATCATACACTGATCACGTGGCTGACCATGCACTGATCACGTGGCTCTCAAGCACTGATCACCTGACTGATTATGCACTGATCACGTGGCTGATCATACTCTGATCACGTGACTGATCATGCACTGATCAGTTGGCTATCATGCACTGATCACGTGGCTATCATGCACTTATCACGTGGCTGATCATCCACTAATCACACGGCAGATCATGAACTGATCACATGACTTATCATGCAGTGATCTTGTGTCTGAATGTGGCTGATCATGTGACTAATCAAGAACTGATCACGTGGCTATCATGCACTGATGATGTGCCTCAGGAGGCAATAACTAAAGAGCTGAGCAGGCAGGAATCACGCAATCAGCAGGCAATAATCATGGACCTCAGCTGTGATGAATCATGCTGCTCAGCTGGCAATCATCAAGCAGCTGAATAGGCAGGAGTCAGATGGCTCAGCTGGCATTTTCAAGCAGATGAGCAGGCAGGAATCACGGAGCTCAACTGGCAATTGTCAAGCAGCTGAGCAGACAGGAAAATCGCAGCTCAGTAGGCCCTGATCACGTGACTGAACACGCACTGTTCAAGTGGCTGATCATTCACTGATCACGTGGCTGATCATGCGCTGATAACCTGGCTATCATACACTCATCACGTGACTGATCATGCACTCTTCACGTGCCTGATCATGCACTGATAACGTGGCTGATCATGCATTTATGACGAAGCTGATCATACACTGATCACGTGACCGTGCATGCACTGATCACGTGGCTGTTCATGCACTGATCACGTGGCTGATCATGCACTGCTCAGGTGGCTGATCATACACTGATCACGTGGCTGATCATACACTGATCACGTGGCTGATCATGCACTAATCACGTAGCGGATCATGCACTGATCACGTGGCTGATCATACACTGATCATGTGGCTGATCATGCACTGATCACGTGTCTGATCATACACTGATCACGTGGATGATCATGCACTATTCACTTTGCTTATCATGCACTGATCACGTGGCTGATTATGAACTGATCACGTGGCTGATAATACACTGATCACGTGGCTGATCATGCACTAATCACGTTGCTTGTCATGCACTGATCAAGTTGCTATCATGCACTGATCATGTGGCTGTTTCATACACTGATCACTTGGCTGATCATGCACTAATCTCGTTGCTTATCATGCACTGATCAGGTGGCTGTCATGCACTGATCACGTGGCTGATCATGTACTGATCACGTTTCTTATTGTACACTGGTCACGTGGATTAACATGCACTAATCGCGTTGCTTATCATGCACTGATCAGGTTGCTATTATGCATTGATCTCGTGTCTGATCATACACTGATCACGTGACTGCGCATGCACTGATCATGTGGATGATCATACAGTGATCACGTTACTGATCACGCACTGTTCACATAACTGATCAGGCACTGATCACGTGGCTATCATACACTGCTCATGTGACTGATAATGCACTGATCACGTGCCTGACCATGAACTGCTCACGTGGCTGCTATTGCCCTGATCACGTGGCTGATCAAATACTGATCACGTGGCTGATAATGCACTAATCACGTTGCTAATCATGCACTGATCAGGTGGCTATCATGCACTGATCACGTGGCTGATCATGCACTGATCACGTGTCTCATTGTACACTTATCACGTGGCTGATCATGCAGTAATCACGTTCCTTAATGTGCACTGATCAGTTTGCTATCACGCACTGATCACGTGGCTGATCATACACTGATCACGTGACTGCGCATGCCACTAATTCACGTGACTGCACAGGCACTGATCACGTAATTGTATGCAATGATCAAGTGGCTATCATGCACTGCTCATGTGACTGATCATGCACTGCTCATGTGACTGAGCATGCACTGATCACGTAGCTATCATGCATTGATCACTTGTCTATCATGCACTGATCACGTGACTGCACATGCACTGCTCACGTCGTTGTAGGCAATGATCACGTGGCTATCATGCACTGCTCATTTGATTGAGCATGCACTGATCACGTAGCTATCATGCATTGATCATTTGGCTATCATGCACTGAACACGTGGCTGATCATGCACTGATCACATGCCTGATAATGCACTGATCACGTGGCTGATCCTGCACTGATCAGGAAGCTGATCATACACGATCACATGACTGTGCATGCACTGATTACGTGGCTGATCATGCAGTGATCCCGTGACTGATCATACACTGATCATATGGCTGATCATACACTGATCATGTGGCTGATCATGCACTGATCATATGGCTGATCATACACTGAACACGTGGCTGTTAATGCACTATCCCGTTGCGGATCATGCACTGATCACGCGGCTGATCATACACTGATCACGTGGCTGATCATGCACTGATCACGTGTCTGATCATAGACTGATCACGCGGCTGATCATGCCCTGATCACCTTGCTTATCATGCACTGATCAGGTGGCTGTCATGCACTGATCACGAGGCTGATCATGCACTGATCACGTGTCTGATCGTACACTGATCACGTGACTGATCATGCACTGATCACGTGGCTGATCGTACACTGATCACGTGACTGATCATGCACTAATCACGTTGCGGATCTTGCACTGATCACGTGGCTACTCATGCACTGATCATGCACTGATCACGAAGCTGATCATACACTGATCACGTGACTGTGCATGCACTGACCACATGGCTGATCATGCACTGATCACGTGGCTGAACATGCGCTGATAACCTGGCTATCATACACTGATCACATGACTGATTATGCACTCTTCACACGCCTGATCATGCACTGATAATGTGGATGATCATGCACTGATCACGAAGCTGATCATACACTGATCAGGTGACTGTGCATGCACTGATCACTTGGCTTATCGTGCACTGATCATGTGGCTGATCATGGCAATGTTCACGTACCTATAATGCACTTATCACGTGACTGCGCATGTACTGGTCACGTGAATATTATACACTGATCCTGTGACAGATCAGGCACTGATCATATGACTGATCTTGCACTGATCAGGAGGCTATCATGCACTGATCACGTGACTATGATGCACTGACCACGGTGACTGTTCATACACTGATCACTTGGATATCATGCACTGATCACAAGGCTGATCAGGCACTGATCACGTGACTGATCATGTACTGATCACCTGGCTATCACGGACGGATCACGTGACTGATAATGCACTGGTCACGTGGCTATCATACACGGATCACGTGACTGTTCATACACTGATCCCTTGGTTATCATGCACTGAACACGTGGCTGACCATGCACTGATCACGTGACTGATCACACACTGATCACGTGGCTATAATGCACGGATCATGTGACTGATCATGCACTGATCACTTGGCTAACATGCACTGATCACGTGACTGATCATACTCTGATCACGTGACTGATCATGCACTGATCACGTGGCTATCATGCACTGATCACGTGGCTGATCATGCACTGATCACGTGACTGATCATGCACTTATCACTTGGGTATCATACACTGATCACGTGGCTGATCATGCACTGATCACGTGACTGATCATGCACTTATCACTTAGGTATCATACACTGAAAACTTGGCTATCATGCACTGATCACGTGGCTGATCATGCACTGATCACGTGGCTATCATGACCTGATCACGTGGCTGATCATGCACTGATCACGTGACTGATCATGCACTTAATCACTTGGCTATCATGCACTGATCACGTGACTGATCATGCACTGATCACGTCAATGATCATACACTGATCACGTGGCTGACCATGCACTGATCACGTGGCTCTCAAGCACTGATCACCTGACTGATTATGCACTGATCACGTGGCTGATCATACTCTGATCACGTGACTGATCATGCACTTATCACGGGGCTATCATGCACTGATCACGTGGCTGATCAAGGACCGATAACGTGACTGATCATGCACTGATCAGTTGGCTATCATGCACTGATCACGTGGCTATCATGCACTTATCACGTGGCTGATCATCCACTAATCACACGGCAGATCATGAACTGATCACATGACTTATCATGCAGTGATCTTGTGTCTGAATGTGGCTGATCATGTGACTAATCAAGAACTGATCACGTGGCTATCATGCACTGATGATGTGCCTCAGGAGGCAATAACTAAAGAGCTGAGCAGGCACGAATCACGCAATCAGCAGGCAATAATCATGGACCTCAGCTGTGATGAATCATGCTGCTCAGCTGGCAATCATCAAGCAGCTGAATAGGCAGGAGTAGGATGGCTCAGCTGGCATTTTCAAGCAGATGAGCAGGCAGGAATCACGCAGCTCAACTGGCAATTGTCAGCAGCTGAGCAGACAGGAAAATCGCAGCTCAGTAGGCCCTGATCACGTGACTGAACACGCACTGTTCAAGTGGCTGATCATTCACTGATCACGTGGCTGATCATGCGCTGATAACCTGGCTATCATACACTCATCACGTGACTGATCATGCACTCTTCACGTGCCTGATCATGCACTGATAACGTGGCTGATCATGCATTTATGACGAAGCTGATCATACACTGATCACGTGACCGTGCATGCACTGATCACGTGGCTGTTCATGCACTGATCACGTGGCTGATCATGCACTGATCACGTGGCTGATCATGTGGCTGATCATACACTGACCACGTGACTGATCATGCACTAATCACGTAGCGGATCATGCACTGATCACGTGGATCATACACTGATCATGTGGCTTGATCATGCACTGATCATGTGGCTGATCATACACTGATCACTTGGATGATCATGCCACTATTCACTTTGCTTATCATGCACTGATCAGGTGGTTTATCATGCACTGATCACGTGGCTGATTATGAACTGATCACGTGGCTGATAATACACTGATCATGTGGCTGATCATGCACTAATCACGTTGCTTGTCATGCACTGATCAAGTTGCTATCATGCACTGATCATGCGGCTGTTCATACACTGATCACTTGGCTGATCATGCACTAATCTCGTTGCTTATCATGCACTGATCAGGTGGCTGTCATGCACTGATCACGTGGCTGATCATGTACTGATCACGTTTCTTATTGTACACTGGTCACGTGGATTAACATGCACTAATCGCGTTGCTTATCATGCACTGATCAGGTTGCTATCATGCATTGATCTCCTGGCTGATCAAACACTGATCACGTGACTGCGCATGCACTGATCATGTGGATGATCATACAGTGATCACGTTACTGATCACGCACTGTTCACGTAACTGATCATGCACTGATCACGTGGCTATCATACACTGCTCATGTGACTGATCCATGCACTGATCACGTGCCTGACCATGAACTGCTCACGTGGCTGATATTGCCCTCATCACGTGGCTGATCAAACACTGATCACGTGGCTGATAATGCACTAATCACGTTGCTAATCATGCACTGTTCAGGTGGCTATCATGCACTGATCACGTGGCTGATCATGCACTGATCACGTGTCTCATTGTACACTTATCACGTGGCTGATCATGCACTAATCACGTTCCTTAATGTGCACTGATCAGTTTGCTATCATGCACTGATCACGTGGCTGATCATACACTGATCACGTGACTGCGCATGCACGAATCCACGTGACTGCACAGGCACTGAATCAGTAATTGTATGCAATTATCAAGTGGCTAATATGCACTGCTCATGTGACTGAGCATGCACTGTTCACGGTAGCTATCATCGAATTGATCACTTGGCTATCAATGCACTGATCACGTGGCTGATCATGCACTGCTCATGTGACTGAGGCATGCACTGATCAACGTAGCTATCATGCATTGATCCACTTGTCTATCATGCACTGATCACGTGACTGCACAATGCACTGCTCACGTCGTTGTAGGCAATGATCACGTGGCTATCATGCACTGCTCATTTGATTGAGCATGCACTGATCACGTAGCTATCATGCATTGATCACTTGGCTATCATGCACTGAACACGTGGCTGATCATACACCTGATCACATGCCTGATAATGCACTGATCACGTGGCTGATCCTGCACTGATCAGGAAGCTGATCATACACTGAATCACATGACTGTGCATGCACTGATTACGTGGCTGATCATGCAGTGATCCCATGACTGATCATACACTGATCATATGGCTGATCATACACTGATCATGTGGCTGATCATGCACTGATCATATGGCTGATCATACACTGAACACGTGGCTGTTAATGCACTAATCCCGTTGCTGATCATGCACTGATCACGTGGCTGATCATACAGTGATCACGTGGCTGATCATGCACTGATCACGTGTCTGATCATAGACTGATCACGCGGCTGATCATGCCCTGATCACCTTGCTTATCATGCACTGATCAGGTGGCTGATCGTACACTGATCACGTGACTGATCATGCACTAATCACGTTGCGGATCTTGCACTGATCACGTGGCTACTCATGCACTGATCATGCACTGATCACGAAGCTGATCATACACTGATCACGTGACTGTGCATGCACTGATCACCCTTGCTTATCATGCACTGATCAGGTGGCTGTCATGCACTGATCACGAGGCTGATCATGCACTGAATCACGTGTCTGATCGTAACCTGATCACGTGACTGATCATGCACAAATCACGTTGCGGATCATACACTGATCACGTGTCTGATCATGCACTTATCACGTTGCTGATCATGCACTGATTACGTGGCTGATCATGCACTGATCACGTGGCTGATCGTACACTGATCACGTGACTGATCATGCATAATCACGTTGCGGATCTTGCACTGATCACGTGGCTGGATCATGCACTGATCATGCACTGATCACGAAGCTGATCATACACTGATCACGTTACTGTGCATGCACTGACCACCTGGCTGATCATGCACTGATCACGTGGCTGAACATGCGCTGATAACCTGGCTATCATACACTGGTCACATGACTTGATTATGCACTCTTCACACGCCTGATCATGGCACTGATAATGTGGATGATCATGCACTGATCACGAAGCTGATCAACACTGATCAGGTGACTGTGCATGCACTGATCACTTGGCTTATCGTGCACTGATCATGTGGCTGATCATGCAATGTTCACGTACCTATAATGCACTTATCACGTGACTGTGCATGTACTGGTCACGTGAATATTATACACTGATCCGTGACAGATCAGGCACTGATCATATGACTGATCATGCACTGATCAGGAGGCTACATGCACTGATCAACGTGACTATTATGCACTGACCACGTGACTGTTCATACACTGATCACTTGGATATCATGCACTGATCACAAGGCTGATCATGCACTGATCACGTGACTGGATCATGTACTGATCACCTGGCTATCACGGACGGATCACGTGAAATGATAACGCACTGGTCACGTGGCTATCAATACACGGATCACGTGACTGTTCATACACTGATCCCTTGGTTATCATGCACTGAACACGGTGGACTGACCATGCACTGATCACCGTGACTGATCACGCACGGATCACGTGGCTATAATGCACGGACATGTGACTGATCATGCACTGATCACTTGCTAACATGCACTGATCACGTGACTGATCATACTCTGATCATGTGACTGATCATGCACTGATCACGTGGCTATCATGCACTGATCACGTGGCTGATCATGCACTGATCACGTGACTGATCATGCACTTATCACTTGGGTATCATACACTGATCACGTGGCTGATCATGCACTGATCACGTGACTGATCATGCACTTATCACTTGGGTATCATACACTGATCACTGCCTATCATGCACTGATCAACGTGGCTGATCATGCACTGATCACGTGACTGATCATGCACTTATCACTTGGCTATCATGCACTGATCACGTGACTGATCATGCACTGATCACGTCGATGATCATACACTGATCACGTAGCTATCATGCACTGATCACGTAACTGATAATGCACTAATCACGTGGATGATCATACACTGATCACGTGGCTGACCATGCACTGATCACGTGGCTCTCAAGCACTGATCACCTGACTGATTATGCACTGATCACGTGGCTGATCATACTCTGATCACGTGACTGATCATGCACTGATCAGTTGGCTATCATGCACTGATCACGTGGCTATCATGCACTTATCACGTGGCTGATCATCCACTAATCACACGGCAGATCATGAACTGATCACATGACTTATCATGCAGTGATCTTGTGTCTGAATGTGGCTGATCATGTGACTAATCAAGAACTGATCACGTGGCTATCATGCACTGATGATGTGCCTCAGGAGGCAATAACTAAAGAGCTGAGCAGGCACGAATCACGCAATCAGCAGGCAATAATCATGGACCTCAGCTGTGATGAATCATGCTGCTCAGCTGGCAATCATCAAGCAGCTGAATAGGCAGGAGTCAGGATGGCTCAGCTGGCATTTTCAAGCAGATGAGCAGGCAGGAATCACGCAGCTCAACTGGCAATTGTCAAGCAGCTGAGCAGACAGGAAAATCGCAGCTCAGTAGGCCCTGATCACGTGACTGAACACGCACTGTTCAAGTGGCTGATCATTCACTGATCACGTGGCTGATCATGCGCTGATAACCTGGCTATCATACACTCATCACGTGACTGATCATGCACTCTTCACGTGCCTGATCATGCACTGATAACGTGGCTGATCATGCATTTATGACGAAGCTGATCATACACTGATCACGTGACCGTGCATGCACTGATCACGTGGCTGTTCATGCACTGATCACGTGGCTGATCATGCACTGCTCAGGTGGCTGATCATACACTGATCACGTGGCTGATCATACACTGATCACGTGGCTGATCATGCACTAATCACGTAGCGGATCATGCACTGATCACGTGGCTGATCATACACTGATCATGTGGCTGATCATGCACTGATCACGTGTCTGATCATACACTGATCACGTGGATGATCATGCACTATTCA
>NW_020190212.1:0-9524 GCF_002263795.3 Bos taurus
TTACGTGATCAGTGCAAATCATTCACGTGACCAGTACATGGTAGCTACGTGATCAGTGCATGATAGCCACGTGATCAGTGCATGACATCACGTGATACATGTGTGATCAGCCACGTGAATCGGTGCATGATATCCACGTGATCAGTGCATGACAGTCACGTGACAGGTTGTGTGATAAGCCATGTGAAGAGTGCATGTTCAGCCATGTGATCAGTGCATATATCCACGTGATCAGTGCCATGATATCCACGTGATCAGTGCATATTCAGCTGTGAACAGTGCATGATCAGTCACGTAATCAGTGCATGATAGCCACGTGATCAGTGCATGATCAGTCACGTGATACGTGTTGATCAGCCACGTGATCAGTGCATGAATGAGTCAGGTGATCAGGCAGGATTAATTACGTGATCAGTGCATGATCAGTCACGTGACCAGTGCATGGTAGCTACGTGATCATTGCATGATCAGCCACGTGATCAGTGCATGATAGCCACTGATCAGTGCATGATACCACGTGATCAGTGCATGATCAGTCACGTGATACGTGTGTGATCAGCACGTGATCAGTGCATGTTATGCACGTGATCAGTGCAGGATAGGCCACGTGATCACTTCATGATTATTTACTGATCTGTACATGATCGTCACGTATACGTGTGTGATCAGCCACCGGATCAGTGCGTGATGAGCCATGTGATCAGTGCAGCATCAATTACGTGACAGTGCATGATCAGTCAACATGACCAGACATGGTAGCTACGTGAACATTGCGTGACAGCCACGTGATCAGTGCATGATAGCTACGTGATCAGTGCATGATAGCCACATGATCAGTGCATGAGAGCCACGTGATCAGTGCATGATCATCACGTGATACACGTGTGATCACCACGTGATCAGTGCATGATGAGCCACGTGATCAGTGCAGGATCAATTACGTGATCAGTGCATGATCAGTCACGTGACCAGTAAATGGTTCTATGTGATCCTTGCATGATCAGCCACGTGAGCAGAGCATGATAGGCACGTGATCAGAGCATGATCATCACGTGATCAGTACATGATCATTCACTTGAACATGCATGATCATTGACGTGATCGTGCATGATCAGTCACGTGACCAGTATATGGTAGCTATGTGATCATTCCATTGACGAGCCACGTGAGCAGTGCATGATAGCCACGTATGTGTGCATGATCAGTTACGTGAGCAGAGTATGATCAGCCACGTGATCAGTGCATGAGTTCCACAGTGAACATGCATGTTCAGCCACGTGATCAGTGCATGATAGCCACGTGATCAGTGCATGATCAGTTACCTGAGCAGTGTATGATCAGCCACGTGATCAGTGCAATGCCCAGGCACGTGATCAGTGTATGTCAGCCAAGTGATCAGTGCATGATAGCCACGTGAGCAGTGCATGATAGCCACACGTGATGTGTGCATGATCAGTTACGTGAGCAGAGTATGGTCAGCCACTGGTCAGTGCATGAGTGCCACGTGAAAAGTGCATGATCAGGTCATGTGATCAGTGTATGACAGCCAAGTGATCAGTGCAGGATAGCCACGTGATCACTGCATGATTCAGTCACGTGATCAGTGCATGATCAGTCACGTTATCAGTGTATGATCAGCCACGTGATCAGTGGCATGATGAGCCAAATGATCAGTGCATGATCAATTACGTGATCAGTGCATGATCAGCCACGTGATTAGTGCATGATCAGTCATGTGATCAGTGCATGGTCAGTCACGTAAACAGTGCATGATCATCCACGTGATCAGTGCATGTGAGGCATGTAGACAATGCATGATTAAGCACCGTGATCAGTGCACGATCAGTCCGTGATGAGTGTATGATCAGCAAACTGATCAGTGCAAGATAGCTACATGATCAGTGCATGATCAGCCACGTCATCAGTGCATGATCCCACGTAAGCAGTGCATACAATTACATGATCAGTGCATGCGCAATCACGTGATCAGTGCATGATAGCACGTTGATCATGCATGATCATTCACGTGATATGTGTGTGATCAGCCACAGTGAACAGTGCATGCTCAGTCACGTGGTAAGTCCTGCTGAGCTGCGTGATTACTGTCTGCTCATCTGCCTTGACAATTGCCAGCCTGAGCTGTACGATTCCTGCCTGTCATCTCCTTGACAATTGCCACCTGTGCTGCGTATTCTGCCTGCTCATCTACTTGATTATTTGCCAGGTGAGCAGCATGATTTCTCAAAACTGAGTTCCATGATTATAGCCTGCTGACAGATTCCTGCCTACTCAGCTTTTGTTCACTGCCTGCAGATGCACATGATCAGTGTGTGACACCAAACATGATCAGACATGATCAGTCACATGATCAATGCATGATAAGCCAGGTGATCAGTGCATGATCAATTACGTGATCATTGCATGTGAGCCACGTGAGCAGTGCATGATTAGCCACGTGATCAGTGCATGATCACTCACGTGATCAGTTCATGATCAGTCACGTTTTCAGTGCAAGATCAGCCACGATCAGTGCATGATCAATTACGTGATCAGTGCATGATATCCACGTGTTCAGTGCATGAATCAATCACGTGATCAGTCCTGCTGAGCTGCGTGATTACTGTCTGCTCATCTGCTTGACAATTGGCACTGAGCTGCACGATTCCTGCCTGTCATCTGCTTGACAATTGCCAGCTGTGCTGCGTAATTCCTGCCTGCTCAGCTGCTTGATTATTGCCAGCTGAGCAGCATGATTCCTCACAACATGAGTTCCATGATTATTGCCTGCTGACTGTTGATTCGTGCCTACTCAGCTCTTTGTTTATTGCCTCCAGAGGCACATGATCAGTGTATGATAGCAAACATGATCAGCACATATCAGTCACAATGATCAGCGCCAATTAAGTCACGTGATTACTACATGATATATGTGATCAGTCCATGCTCAGTCACGGTATCAGTGCCATGATCAGCCACGTGATCAGTGCATGGTCAGCCAGGTGATCAGTACATGACTGTCACATGATTAGTCTATAATAATCCACGTGATCAGTGCATGGGCAGTCATGTGATCAGTGCATGATATAGACGTGATCAGTGCATGATCCAGTCTCGTGATCAGTGCATGATAGCCACTGGATCAGTGCATGATCAGTCAACTGATGGGTGTATGATCATTCACGTGACCTGTACATGGTAGCTAAATGATCATTGCATGATCAGCCACGTGGTAGTGCATGATAGCCACGTGATCACTGCATGATCAGTCACAGAACAGTGCATGATCATCATTGACCAGTACATGGTAGCTGCGTGATCATCGCATGATCAGCCACGTGAGCAGTGCATGATAGCCACGTGATCAGTGCATGATCAGACACGAGATCAGTGCATGATCAGTCACGTGATCAGTGCATGATCAGTCTCATATCAGTGCATGATAGCCACGTGATCAGTGCATGATCAGTCACCTGATGGGTGTATGATCATTCACGTGACCTGTACATGGTAGCTACATAATCATTGCATGATCAGCCACGTGAGTAGTGCATGATAGCCAAGTGATCACTGCATGATCAGTCACGCGATCAGTGCATGATCAGTCATGTGACCAGTACATGGTAGCTGTGTGATCATTGCATGATCAGCCACGTGAGCAGTGCATGATAGCCACGTGATCAGTGCATGATCAGACTCGAGATCAGTGCATGATCAGTCACGTGATCAGTGCATGATCAGCCAGGTGATCAGTGCATGACCAGGCACGTGATCAGTGTATGTCCAGCCAAGTGATCAGTGCATTATAGCCACGTGATCAGTGCATGATCAGTCACGTGAACAGTGCATGATCAGTCACATGATCAATGTATGATCAGACTCGAGATCAGTGCATGATCAGTGACGTGATGAGTGCATGATCAGTCATGTAATCTGTGCATGACCAGTCACGTGATCAGTGTATGACCAGCCATGTGATCAGTGCATGATAGCCACGTGATCAGTGCATGATCAGTCACGTGATCAATGTATGATCATCTCGAGATCAGTGCATGATCAGTCACGTGATCAGTGCATGATCAGCCAGGTGATCAGTGCATGACCAGGCACGTGATCAGTGTATGACCAGCCATGTGATCAGTGCATGATAGCCACGTGATCAGTGCATGATAAGTCACGTGATCAGTGCATGATCAGTCACGTGTTCAGTGCATGATCAGCCACATGATCAGTGCATGATCAGTCACGTGACCAGCACATGGTAGCTGCGTGATCAGTGTATGACCAGCCAAGTGATCAGTGCATGATAGCCACGTGATCAGTGCATGATCAGTCACGTGATCAGTGCATGATCAGCCACATGATCAGTGCATGATCAGTCACGTGACCAGTACATGGTAGCTGCGAGATCATTTCATGATCAACCACGTTAACAGTGCATGATAGCCACGTGATCAGTGCTTGATCACCCACATGATCAGTGCATGATCAATTACGTGATCAGTGCAAGATCAGTCACGTGACCAGTACATGGTAGCTACGTGATCAGTGCATGATAGCCACGTGATCAGTGCATGATCAGTCACGTGATACATGTGTGATCAGCCACGTGAATCGTGCATGATATCCACGTGATCAGTGCATGATCAGTCACGTGACAGGTGTGTGATAAGCACTGTGAACAGTGCATGTTCAGCCATGTGATCAGTGCATGATATCCACGTGATCAGTGCATGATATCCACGTGATCAGTGCATGATCAGTCTCGTGAACAGTGCATGATCAGTCACGTAATCAGTGCATGATAGCCACGTGATCAGTGCATGATCAGTCACGTGATACGTGTGTGATCAGCCACGTGATCAGTGCATGATGAGTCAGGTGATCAGTGCAGGATTAATTATGTGATCAGTGCATGATCAGTCACGTGACCAGTGCATGGTAGCTACGTGATCATTGCATGATCAGCCACGTGATCAGTGCATGATAGCCACGTGATCAGTGCATGATAGCCACGTGATCAGTGCATGATCAGTCACGTGATACGTGTGTGATCAGCCACGTGATCAGTGCATGTTATGCACGTGATCAGTGCAGGATACCACGTGATCACTTCATGATTATTTACGTGATCTGTACATGATCAGTCACGTGATACGTGTGTGATCAGCCACCGGATCAGTGCGTGATGAGCCATGGATCAGTGCAGCATCAATTACGTGATCAGTGCATGATCAGTCACATGACCAGTACATGGTAGCTACGTGAACACTTTCGTGCATCAGCCACGTGATCAGTGCATGATAGCTACGTGATCAGTGCATGATCAGCCACATGATCAGTGCATGAGAGCCACGTGATCAGTGCAGGATCAATTACGTGATCAGTGCATGATCAGTCACGTGACCAGTACATGGTTGCTATGTGATCCTTGCATGATCAGCCACGTGAGCAGAGCATGATAGGCACGTGATCAGAGCATGATCAGTCACGTGATCAGTACATGATCATTCACTTGAACAGTGCATGATCATTGACGTGATCTGTGCATGATCAGTCACGTGACCAGTATATGGTAGCTATGTGATCATTCCATGACGAGCCACGTGAGCAGTGCATGATATCCACGTGATGTGTGCATGATCAGTTACGTGAGCAGAGTATGATCAGCCACGTGATCAGTGCATGAGTTCCACGTGAACAGTGCATGTTCAGCCACGTGATCAGTGCATGATAGCCACGTGATCAGTGCATGATCAGTTACCTGAGCAGTGTATGATCAGCCACGTGATCAGTGCATGCCCAGGCACGTGATCAGTGTATGTCCAGCCAAGTGATCAGTGCATGATAGCCACGTGAGCAGTGCATGATAGCCACGTGATGTGTGCATGATCAGTTACGTGAGCAGAGTATGGTCAGCCACGTGGTCAGTGCATGAGTGCCACGTGAAAAGTGCATGATCAGTCATGTGATCAGTGTATGACCAGCCAAGTGATCAGTGCAGGATAGCCACGTGATCACTGCATGATCAGTCACGTGATCAGTGCATGATCAGTCACGTTATCAGTGTATGATCAGCCACGTGATCAGTGCATGATGAGCCAAATGATCAGTGCATGATCAATTACGTGATCAGTGCATGATCAGCCACGTGATTAGTGCATGATCAGTCACGTGATCAGTGCATGGTCAGTCACGTAAACAGTGCATGATCATCCACGTGATCAGTGCATGTGGAGGCATGTAGACAATGCATGATAGCACCGTGATCAGTGCACGATCAGTCCCGTGATGAGTGTATGATCAGCAAACTGATCAGTGCAAGATAGCTACATGATCAGTGCATGATCAGCCACGTCATCAGTGCATGATAGCCACGTAAGCAGTGCATACAATTACATGATCAGTGCATGCGCAATCACGTGCAGTGATCAGTGCATGATAGCCACGTGATCAGTGCATGATCATTCACGTGATATGTGTGTGATCAGCCACGTGAACAGTGCATGCTCAGTCACGTGGTAAGTCCTGCTGAGCTGCGTGATTACTGTCTGCTCATCTGCTTGACAATTGCCAGCTGAGCTGTACGATTCCTGCCTGTCATCTCCTTGACAATTGCCACCTGTGCTGCGTAATTCCTGCCTGCTCATCTACTTGATTATGCCAGGTGAGCAGCATGATTTCTCAAAACTGAGTTCCATGATTATAGCCTGCTGACAGATTCCTGCCTACTCAGCTCTTTGTTCACTGCCTGCAGATGCACATGATCAGTGTGTGACACCAAACATGATCAGCACATGATCAGTCACATGATCAATGCATGATAAGCCAGGTGATCAGTGCATGATCAATTACGTGATCATTGCATGATGAGCCACGTGAGCAGTGCATGATAGCCACGTGATCAGTGCATGATCACTCACGTGATCAGTTCATGATCAGTCACGTTTTCAGTGCAAGATCAGCCACGTGATCAGTGCATGATCAATTACGTGATCAGTGCATGATATCCACGTGTTCAGTGCATGATCAATCACGTGATCAGTGCCTGCTGAGCTGCGTGATTACTGTCTGCTCATCTGCTTGACAATTGGCAGCTGAGCTGCACGATTCCTGCCTGTCATCTGCTTGACAATTGCCAGCTGTGCTGCGTAATTCCTGCCTGCTCAGCTGCTTGATTATTGCCAGCTGAGCAGCATGATTCCTCACACATGAGTTCCATGATTATTGCCTGCTGACTGTTTGATTCGTGCCTACTCAGCTCTTTGTTTATTGCCTCCAGAGGCACATGATCAGTGTATGATAGCAAACATGATCAGCACATGATCAGTCACATGATCAGCGCCATTAAGTCACGTGATTACTACATGATAGTTATGTGATCAGTCCATGCTCAGTCACGGTATCAGTGCATGATCAGCCACGTGATCAGTGCATGATCAGCCAGGTGATCAGTACATGATCTGTCACATGATTAGTCTATAATCATCCACGTGATCAGTGCATGGGCAGTCATGTGATCAGTGCATGATATAGACGTGATCAGTGCATGATCAGTCTCGTGATCAGTGCATGATAGCCACGTGATCACTGCATGATCAGTCACATGATCAGTGCATGATCAGTCATGTGACCAGTACATGGTAGCTGCATGATCATCGCATGATCAGCCACGTGAGCAGTGCATGATAGCCACGTGAGCAGTGCATGATCAGACACACGGTCAGTGCATGATCAGTCACATGATCAGTGCATGATCAGCCACGTGATCAGTGCATGACCAGGCACGTGATCAGTGTATGTTCAGCCAAGTGATCAGTGCATGATAGCCACGTGAGTGTGCATGATCAGTCACGTGATCAGTGCATGATCAGTCACGTGATCAGTGTATGTTCAGCCAAGTGATCAGTGCATGATAGCCACGTGATCAGTGCATGTTCAGTCACGTGATCAGTGCATGGTCAGTCACGTGATCAGTGCATGATCATCCACGTGATCAGTGCACGGGGAGTCATGCAATCAATGCATGATAGCGCCTTGATCAGTGCACGATCAGTCCCGTGATGAGTGTATGATCAGCCAAGGGATCAGTGCAAGATAGCTACGTGATCAGTGCATGATCAGTCACCTGATGGGTGTATGATCATTCACGTGACCTGTACATGGTAGCTACATAATCATTGCATGATCAGCCACGTGAGTAGTGCATGATAGCCAAGTGATCACTGCATGATCAGTCACGCGATCAGTGCATGATCAGTCATGTGACCAGTACATGGTAGCTGCGTGATCATCGCATGATCAGCCACGTGAGCAGTGCATGATAGCCACGTGATCAGTGCATGATCAGACTCGAGATCAGTGCATGATCAGTCACGTGATCAGTGCATGATCAGTCTCATGATCAGTGCATGATAGCCACGTGATCAGTGCATGATCAGTCACCTGATGGTTGTATGATCATTCACGTGACCTGTACATGGTAGCTACATAATCATTGCATGATCAGCCACGTGAGTAGTGCATGATAGCCAAGTGATCACTGCATGATCAGTCACGCGATCAGTGCATGATCAGTCATGTGACCAGTACATGGTAGCTGCGTGATCATCGCATGATCAGCCACGTGAGCAGTGCATGATAGCCACGTGATCAGTGCATGATCAGACTCGAGATCAGTGCATGATCAGTCACGTGATCAGTGCATGATCAGTCTCATGATCAGTGCATGATAGCCACGTGATCAGTGCATGATCAGTCACCTGAGGTGTATGATCAGTGTACCTGTACATGAGTACAGTGATCAGTGCATGATCAGCCACGTGAGCAGTGCATGATAGCCACGTGATCAGTGCATGATCAGACTCGAGATCAGTGCATGATCAGTCACGTGATCAGTGCATGATCAGCCAGGTGATCAGTGCATGACCAGCACGTGATCAGTGTATGCCAGCCAAGTGATCAGTGCATATAGCCACGTGATCAGTGCATGATCAGTCACGTGATCAGTGCATGATCAGTCACATGATCAATGTATGATCAGACTCGAGATCAGTGCATGATCAGTGACGTGATGAGTGCATGATCAGTCATGTAATCTGTGCATGACCAGTCACGTGATCAGTGTATGACCAGCCATGTGATCAGTGCATGATAGCCACACGTGTCAGTGCATGATCAGTCACGTGATCAATGTATGATCATCTCGAGATCAGTGCATGATCAGTCACGTGATCAGTGCATGATCAGCCAGGTGATCAGTGCATGACAGGGCACGTGATCAGTGTATGACCAGCCATGTGATCAGTGCATGATAGCCACGTGATCAGTGCATGATAAGTCCCGTGATCAGTGCATGATCAGTCACGTGTTCAGTGCATGATCAGCCACATGATCAGTGCATGATCAGTCACGTGACCAGCACATGGTAGCTGCGTGATCAGTGTATGACCAGCCAAGTGATCAGTGCATGATAGCCACGTGATCAGTGCATGATCAGTCACGTGATCAGTGCATGATCAGCCACA
>NW_020190213.1:0-11083 GCF_002263795.3 Bos taurus
TTAACAGCTTTAAATTTAAGTTAGGAAAAAAAATGTTCCTAAAATAATTCTATTACCTAGTTTTTAATTGCAAATGATATACAGAATATAATAAATCTTGAGACATTTATGCCAACTAATACTTTTTACCTGGGGCTTCCCAGGTGGATCAGTGGTAAAGAATCCACCTGCCAATGCAAGAGGGCAGGTTCGATCCTTGGGTCGGGAAGATCCCCTGGAGTAGAAGATGGCCATCCACTCCAGTATTCTTGCCTGGGAAGTCCCAGGAGAGAGGAGTGTGGTGGGCTACAGTCCACAGGGTCGCAAAGACTTGGACATGACTGAGCATGTACACAGGCAACACTTTTTAACCATATAAAATTCTGACTTCTTACAGAAAAAATGTATTTACAAGAATTCAAGAAGCTCAAAAGTCAACTAGTTACATAAATACATGCATCATCCACCTAACAAGGCAGCAAGTGTACAAATCCAGGACGGCCGGGTGGCTGGTACCTTCTCGTCCAGGGCCTTGTGGTGCTCAAACAGTGATTTCAGTGCCTTGAGCACCTCCACCTCGCTCTTCATGCCGGCTGGGGACCGCGCCTGCTGCTTGCCCATCGTCATCCGGAGCGATGGCACATATTGGGAAACCAGGCATTCCAGGTGTTCCAGCAGCAGCTGCAGGGCAGGGCCAAAGGAGCCCCTTCAACCTCATACTTGAATTCAGGGCCGATAACTCTTCTCAACCTCATGCTAACACCAAAACCATGCTAAGGCAAGTCAGAATCCTGCCAGTTCAGTCTAAAGTTAGAGTGGACTTCCCCAGTGGCCTAGTAGTTAAGACTCCACACTTGTGCAGGGGTCCTGAGTTTTAATCCCTGTTCGGGGAACTAAGACCTCACACACACTGTAGCATGGACAAAAATGTAAGTTAAGAGAACTCCCCCCTCAAATGTACTAAAATTATATTAGCTCTCATCATAAATTTGAAGCAAAGTATGAGAACCCTGATCGGATCCACCCCGGTCTGCTCAGTGGGAAGATGTGAAAAATGACTTGAAAACCAGACAGAGTTTAAAGACAGCAACACGGAACCCAGTGGTGACCCCCGTGGGGCAACTGTCAACACGTGAGAATCCCCTACTGACCCTGGTGTTGTTCCTTTCGGCTCTCATTTCGGCTATCTCTTTTTCTCTTGCTAGAAGCTGCTCTCGGCATGCACTGAGTTCTTCCGTAGGGGATGCCAACTCCTAGAAAACAGTTAAATGAGTAAGTAACTAAATGCAAACACAAATTAAAAAGAGAGCGAGACTGAAGACTGACCCTGTCAAGTCTCTCCAGGCTCCACACAGAGGGTCTCCCTGCCCCTCCGGAGAAGAGGGGTCCGCTGACCCCAAGACCACACAGACCACCACAACTCAGACCGGCCTTTAGCCTCCACCTTGACCTGGCAGGCATGCGGCAGGGGAGAACCCGGAATCCAAGCCTGCCTTCTCAAGACCCAGGGAAGTCTGAGAAACTTTCCTAAACATAAACCTAACAACAAACTGGACAAAGAGGTTCTTAAACGACACACAGACCAGTGACCTAGAACCACTGGGGAGAGGGCAGAAGAAAGGGAAGATCTACAAGGCCACCAGGCTTTGGAGTGTTCCTCTGGGAAAAAGGCTGATGGCACCCCACAGCCATCTGTTAGGCTGACTCCACTGAAGTCACCCAGTCATTCAATAAACTGGTTAAAAGGTTAAATTCATGTTTTATGTATTTTATCACAATTTTCGTGCACGCGGTGCCGACCACGTGGTGAACTTGCTCAAACTGAACCACACGGCATCTTTCATCTTCTATTTTTCTCGCACACATAAAAAAATCCTGGGCTGCATATCCCCTACTACACACTGAGTATTAGCACCTAGAACACTGCCCAACACTTGTAAGAGGCATGTAGTAGACATGTGAAGCTATGAGGGTGTATGTTATACATGTAAGCAGTAGGTAGCCGTCATTAAAATACTGGACACACTGTTCTGTGCTTTGTAAGATGGGAGACATAAGGGGCTTAGCATTTCTGCTTCAAGGACTGACTCTATAGCTCAATCTACATGCCCCAGAGACTCCTCCAGCCAGTGTATCCCTTCTTTGGAAGAAGGGAGACGTTAAGGGGCTTAGCCTTTCTGCTTCAAGGACTGACTCTATAGCTCAATCCACGTGCCCCAGTGACTCCTCCAGCCAGCGTTTCCCTTCTGGTGGGGCCCCCGGCCATCCTCCACGCAGCATCTGCACAACCACTGACAAGGTCAACCTGCTGGGGTCGATCCTGCCCAGAAGGGCAAAACGCCCTGGCTGGCAGGGACCCCCGGCAGGGCCCACAGCCATGCTAACAAAATGAAACACAGCCCCAGTGCTTCACCGGGTAAGGGCCAATCCGACGGGCCCAGCCCCCGGCTGCTCTCACGTCAGTCCACTCCGCTTCCAGAACTTGGGCCGAGGCCAAGTTCTTCCTTGTCTTGGCCTTTGCCTTGGGGTTGCAGCACTGAAAAAGCGCCCACAGGCGGGCCCTTCTGCAACCCATCCTCGCGGATGGGGGCAGCCCCCCACTCGGGGGCAACTGCTGTTTCACGGTAGGATACCTCCGCTCCTGAGCTATAACCACCGATCTCACACTACAACCACTGCTATTCACACTATGACCACCGCTCTCACACACACCGCTCTCAGACACCACTCTCACACACCACTCTCGCACACAACGCTCTCACACACCACTCTCACACACACCGCTTTCACACTATGACCATCAGCACTGCTGTCTCTAGAAGAAATGGCACGAAGGCTCTGCCTCCAGCATGTCTCCCAGGAGCCCAGAACCGGAACCCACTCAGTCACAAGAGGCTCTGTCGTAACAGGGGGGCTGGGCTCAGGCCCACCGTCAAGGGTACAGAGAGGGGGGAGGGGCTGCCAAAAAGATGTCAGGTGAGTGTGTGTGTGGGAGAAGGAAAGCCGTGCCCACAGCTCAGGCCCACCATCAAATATAACCCTGCAAGGATACTGGTTCACCAAATAGTATAAACTCCTTCAGAAACCACCACCCCTGGGAATGAGCACGTCTTCTAAGTGGGCTTCTGCACCCCTTTAAGCCCCAAACAAGCCTCCAGTGAGGCTACTGAAAGGGCACCCATGAACTCAAGGGCGTCCCCAGAATCCACCCGGCTGAGGAGGACTCACCACGCTAGCTGCCCCTCACTCTCACCCTGAGCTCAGTCCTCCCTGACTGACTCCCTCACTCAAGCTCAGCAAGGGCTTGACCAACCTCGCTCCAGGCACTTAAAATGAACCCACAGTGGGTACAGGGGTTCATTCAACCTGCTGTGAACTCGCCCTTTTAACTTCAACCCTGGGCTGTCAGATGACTCTGCTCTGTGGGGGCTGCAAGGTGGAGGTTCAGGGGTGTCCCTGCCTCGAGCCGCGACAGCCAGTGCCTCCCAGACGCCACCAGGTGCTGCCCCACCCTCCGCCCCCGAGTCTCCCACCCCTCTCCTGGCCCCACTCCCACCCTTGCGGCTCTCCACTTGCCAGGGCACAGGCCACTTGCTCCTGGCTCAGCCTGGACCTCTGCTGTCACTTGAGGGCCTCAGTCCCCAGGGTGCTTGGGGCCCTATATCCACCCCTCTCAGCAATTACGGACTCTGGGAGGGACAGAGTACAGTTTGGGGTCCCCGCAGTTCACCCTGAACACATTTCTCTTTGTTTCGCTTTATCTACTGGAGTTCTCTGAGATGTGTTTTTAAAACCTCAACTGTTGCTTTCAAAAAGACTGTAAAATCACTGTGCTCAACTTTAAGAATAAAATCTTCATTTTCCACCTTAAAGTAAAACTGGAGGGAAGACTAAAAGCAGTCATTTTTTCAAACTGAAAAAGAAAACACACACGTGACCACGTCACAGAATACAGTTCACGCAACCCCTGGCTCTTCAGCCTTCTCCTCGACCACCAGCAGCCCGTCATCGCAAGGCCTGCCCTGGGCCGTCAGGGGCAGGGGGGAGAGGCAGACCGGCTCCTCTGTCCCCAGGCCGCATGGGCCGCTTGCTCCACCTTCTTCCCAAGTTCAAGTGGCGCTGACACAGCCCGGGGAAGCTGGGGATTCTGATCAGAAACACAACCGTGGGTACTAAGGAGGACCTCTGGTTCTTGTTTTCCCCGGTATCAAAGATGATCAATATAATTACTGTGAATTTTACATGTGGCTTCAGATGAGAGAAGACACCTAGGGCTTCCCCACTTGCAGTTACAGACGCAGGCAGCTTGTGGGTCAGCCTACCAAGAGCTACAGAAGCTAAATACATTTTAAAAAGAGGTCCTTAGGCAGCCACAATCCAAGATTTCAAAAAAGCCCAGTGAGGGAGCTGGACACTGAGAGGGCCACTCCTTCCCTCGGGGCATCTGAACAAAGCTGACTCTGGGAAGAAAAGGCAGGGAAAAAGTCAAGCAGAGGGTACTGGCTAACACAGCTCTGGATGGTTCCTTGGGCTGGGAAGACAAAAATTCGAGCTCAGGCCTGATAAGTCAGTCCGGATGTTAGAGACTAAGCTCCCAAGAAAAGGGAGGCACAGAAAACATACCCAACACTCTGCCCAAACCGGCTGAGTGCTGAGTATCAATCACCTCTTGGTGCTCAGGAGACAGATGGTGGGCTTCAGGACTGGGCGAGAAGGGGGCGGGGGAGGCCATGGGAGGCACCCCAGGCTTCCAGACGGACACGCTGGAGGGCTCCTCCCTGCGGTCAGGGGGAAGGTGGGTGAAGGCTGCTGAGACTCAGCTTACAAGGACACCCCAGCCTCAAGTCACTCAGGCCCTGAGTGAACAGACAGCTCTGTCCCCACTAGAGGTCTGCCTCAGAGGAACCTCTGGAGAAGACAGCATCACCAGAAACTCTAGGGTTTTCCATAGATAATGTCCAACATGCAACCAAAAAAAGCAAAAAGGGTGTAACAACAAACAGGAAAGAGAAAAAGAACTGAAACAGATCCAGAGGTATCAGATGTATATCAGCATATCAGAGGTATGCTAGAGGTATCAGATGCAAACTTCACCAGTTCAAAAATATACTTGACAAAAGGAAAAACGTCTGAGAATCAAAACCGATTCTAGAACTTTCAAGTAACAGTGACTGAATTTAAGAACTCAGTCTCTGGGCTTAACATCAAATTGGACGTAGCTGCAGAGAGGATCAGTGAACTGAAGGATAGATAGGTTAAAAAATATATATATAAGAAGGAAAAAAGGATAGAATATATCGAAGGAGCCTGTTGTTAAACTACATTGTTAAAAACTATAAATGGGGCCCCTCATGATGGAGAAAAGACAGAAAGGGGAATAAGAAATGCCTCCAGGGGCTGAAACTAAAGAGCCTCTTAATGAAAGTGAAAGAGGAGAGTGAAAAAGCTGGCATAAAACTCAACATTCAAAAAATGAAGATCATGGCATCCAGCTCCATCTGCTGCTGCTGCTGCTGCTGCTGCTGCTGCAAGTCGCTTCAGTTGTGTCGACGGCAGCCCAGCAGGCTCCCCCGTCCCTGGGATTCTCCAGGAAAGAACACCGGAGTGGGTTGCCATTTCCTTCTCCAATGCATGAAAGTGAAAAGTGAAAGTGAAGTCACTCAGTCGTGTCCGACTCTTAGAGACCCCAGGGACTGTAGCCCACCAGGCTCCTCCGTCCATGGGATTCTCCAGCCAAGAGTACTGGAGTGGGGTGCCATTGCCTTCTCCACGGATTACAAGAACATTAAAGATACACACACACAGAGTTAACTGTGTGAGGCGATGCATATGTTGGGCAATCATTCCATGATTCTATGGGCATCAAGTCATCACAATGTAGACCTGAAATACACAAAAACTGTATCTGTCAGTGACTCCTTAGTGAAGCTAGGGCTCTAAAATCAGGGCCTGGCACCTTATAGCTGGCAGGTGTGGGAACTCGGGTTCATGTGCAGGCTGTAGACACTCTTAATCACAGGTGAGACCTGAAGCAACTAAGCAACTCTCCATTTTTCTTTTTCTGTTTTTCTCTGTTCCGCTTGCCATTTGTGTTTAACAGATTCCCAGTATGGAGTGAGCAGCGTCAATGCAGCAATAATGTTCCCCATCTAAGGCAGGAGCATGTAACACCAGCAGACTTCCCAATTGCCCCGAGAGTAACTGGGGTGCTGCATCACAAAGAAAAGCAAAGAAACACAACATTCCCCGAGACAGAGCTGCCCGACGGCAGTGGGGACTATGGTCCACCAGATGTCCCAAGGGAACTCCCAGGGGCTAGGAGCCCACGCTGGGCACCCCCAGCTTGAGGCCACACTTGCCTTTCCGCCATTCTGAAGGTCCTGGCAGAAGAAAGCCAGGCCATGGAAGGGGCATGGTGTGGCTGGCCCGTGGGACTCAGGGCAGGACTGACTTGGGTCTGTGCTGGGCTCCACATCCAGTCACCACTCTTGGAGTGTACAAAGTTCTTGGGATCATTGTAGGTTTCTGGCAAAAAGCAATGGAGCCGAAGTCACTTAGGATGGTTTTTAAGGAAAAAACCTCACTGAAGATTCACTCAGTGCCAGCCTCGCCCCTACTGAGCTGCAGACTCCTGGTCATCCAAGGCTGTGCCCACAGCCCACCAGGGCAAGGGGAGCCTCCCGGACACTGGGTGACACATGGCGTTCTTCCCCCACTTTGAGTGAAGGGCTGCACCCCCGTGGATGAACCTGGCTCACCCCTCCACCTCTGATGCTGAGGCCCCTGTGACTCCCACGACCAGAGGATTCAGCCTCTCCCAGGGCCTCCGTGTCACTGCACAGGCCTTGTCCATGTGGCCCCAGCAGGCAGGGTGAGTCCTGTGTGGAGCCTCCCAGCTTGTTGGCCTAGCTGCACACACTGGGGCCGTGCACGAGCACCGCGTGTCCACTGAACGAGTGGATGAGGGCCTCTAACAATGACAGTGATGACGACGAGGAGGAAGAGGTGAAGGGGGCTAAGATCCAAGTGTCAGTCCCTGATTCAGGCATCTGTGCGTATTAACCCATTTAACCTCATGACAAGGTTGTGTGTCTCTGTGTGTGGGGCGGGGGGCCGGTCCTGCCACTGTTCTCACCTTGGAGCCGGCAAGTTCACTCTCAGTATCCAGGGGTGGCTGCAGCCACTGGCCACAGACTGGACAGCTGTAACACAAACTCATTCGCCCCCAGATCTGGAGTCAGAAACCTGTGATCAAGGTGTGGGCAGAGGCTCCAGGGGAGGGTCCCTCTGGCCTGGTCCAGCTCTTGGGGGACCCCAGGCCTCCCTGGGCTTGTGGCCACATCACCCCACCTCTGCATCCATCTGCACAAACCTTCTTCCCTGGGTGGCTCTGTGCTTCAAATCATTCCCTCTTCTCTTCCAAGCATATCCGTCATTGGATTTAGGGTCCTCATGCGTCCCGGGTGATCTGGTGCAGTGGTCAATAACTTACTTCCTGCTGAGACTTTTCATCGGAATAAGGTCACCTTTGCGTGCTGCAGAAGGATGGATGGCTTTCGGGGCCACCACTCAGCCCACCATACTGGTCACGAAGCCCCCGGGCAGAGCCTCACTGGGCTTGGTGCAGGGAGCTTCAAAGAAGCAGGGCTCCAGGACTTCAGTCCTAAGGCTGCCTCAAGAAGACAGTTAGGATCAGGACATTCGGGCACAGGGACCAAATGAGCAGGGCTCCAAGGTGTGCTGGTGGGTGTGGCGCTCACCTGCAGGGAGCCTGGAGCCTGACATGAGGCCCGGGCTGGGGGAACAGCACATGGTTTGGGAATGGACACATCTCAGCACGGACGAAGGGAGGCAGGCATGGCCGCTCAGGCCAGGGAGCCCAGATCTTCCTGCTGCCCTCAAGGGGCAGGTCAGATGGCACAGGAGGGAGCCATGGTTTAAACGACCTGGGTCGGAGTCCCGTCTGCTGCTGTGTTGTCTCTGGCGAGTGACTCAGCCTCTCGAGACCACCTATTGCTCCTCTGCAAATCTTTGCCATTCGTGACTTGCTTCACAGTTGGGGGGAGATCTTGGTGCTCTCAGCAACCCCGCCCACCCGTGGCTGGGGCTATGCCACCTCTCCACCACCTTGAGGCCACTAAGACTACCCCTGCACAGACTCTCTTTGCAAAGAAGCTGGAGCCGCTTCCCCTACCATAGGAAGCCCTGTGGCACCGAGACAAGAAGCAGCAATGCCTCTAGCCTGGGGGCTCCTGGTGCGGGGATGACCACATGGGGCCCTGGGAATGACCGTGGATGGCCCCACACGGCCAACCCGTCTTTCCTGTTACAGCTCCCTTTCTTTCTGTGTGCTCTGTTCAACCACACGCAAAGACCCAAAATATATTCCTCCGAGTCCATGGAGATTTCTCTCGACACTAGTCATGAAGCAGTGCCCAGGCCACATCCCTGGGAAAACACGCTCAGCTGTTTACGTGAGCGACAGGGTCCCTCCCAGAAAAACATCTGGCAGGATCGGGACAGGGTCGTGGGACTCAGTGGACATATGGGATGTCCTCGTTCTTACACATATAGGATGTTTTAAACCCTGGTGCCTAGCCTGACAGCAGTCTGTCCCGGGAGGAAGAAACAATAAGATGCTGGTCCCCTCCCCCAGCTGGAAGCCCCAGAGCCGTGGCTTCTGTCCGGACTGGCCCCTCGGGTGGGGAGTCTGGAGCCACAGAACCGCAGGGGCCTCGAACCTTGGTGGGCATGGGAGGGCCAAGGGGCTCGGGGAGGGGACAGGGTCAGGGCCCTTGCAATGGACCCACCGCCACAAACTGCTGGACCAAGACAAGAAATAACAAACCCACACCTTAAAGTTCCTAAAGAGCCAAGAAGGCCCAGAAGAGTGACCAGGATGGTGCCGTCCGAGGTGGGGGAGGGGAGGGGGAGGCTCGCCCAGCGCAGACTGGACGGGGTTAAACCTCTGCTCCCGGCTCAACTCACTGGAACAGCGACCTCACCACAGTTGTTCCTGGCACTTTCCTTTTAGAAGGAAGAAGGGACTCACA
This sequence comes from Bos taurus, assembly GCF_002263795.3. Lineage (NCBI taxonomy): Eukaryota > Metazoa > Chordata > Mammalia > Artiodactyla > Bovidae > Bos > Bos taurus. The sequence goes on from NW_020190213.1 coordinate 9,033, forward strand.
GGGCAAGCAAAAACGTCCCTGTGGGGGATTCCTGGTGGTCTAGGATGCCAAGGTTCCCTCTTCGTCCCCATGATTGCCTGAGCCGGCGTGTTGTGCGTCACGGTCACCCATCTCTGCTGAAGGGCAGCCACCTAGGTTGTTGGAAGTTTGGCCTCAGTGAGGCCGAGCCTGGCGTCCCTAGCTGCCCCTAGAGGGCTCCTGGGCAGCACACTTCCCCAGCCCATCCTGACCCCACAGCTGCCACCCACCCCAGAGGGCCCCGTCACTGCCATCAGGGAATTAGGGGTGCCGAGTCTCAGGCCCGAGGGTGGTGGGGGCGCCCCCACGGCATCCTGTGTGTGCACCCCTCCCCGGCTCATGGTCCAGCAGGAGCTGTGGGGAGCGTGTGTGCACAGCAGGGACACACAACGGCTCCCGAGCACCGCCGGGCCAGGAAGCCACGGAGCCAGGTGAGGCCTGGGCCAGACTTCTGACCACCACAGGGGCCTGGTCAACTTCCCCCCTGTGCCCTCGGCTTCCTCAGCTCCAAGGATAATACCACCACTCGGAGGGTCTCTGATGCCAGGGCTGCTCTGTGGGAGAGGTCGTGTTCTCCGCAAATGTGTTGAAGGCACGTGATGCCTGGTCAGTCCCTAATGACTGGGTGCATTCTTGGCAGCCCTGGGTCCTGCCTGCTCTTCCTGTTGGCACTGGGGTCCCACATGGGTGTGAGCTGGAATGCTGGTTCCAGGCTGGGTCTGTCTGCTTAGGTGACCGACGGGTCCCCAAGAGGGAGAGCGTCTGGCACGGGGTGGGCCTCACCCCCTCCTTCTCCTGATCGGCTCCAGGACCACCCTATTTCCAGTTCCCGGAGTAGGAAGACAGGGCCCTTTCTGGTCACTTTAACATCTCACAGGAGCCTTGGTTGATGATATTTGCTGAGTGATCCAGGGGCTGGGGGACAGTCCTGCTGAGCTCCTACTGTGTGCTGGCCGAGGATGCTCCTGCAGTCCTTCCCCAACCTCGGCAGCATCCTCGGTTCATTTTAATACTCGTGGACGAGGCGGCAGGCTGGGACTGCCACTGGGGGCTGACCCTGACTTCCTCACGCCTGCCCTCCACCTGGACGGCTCCGAAGGGGACAGAAAAGTGCTCAGTCCCTGGGCAAGGGTCTGCAGGGAGGCATTTCTGCACCGTGGTTTCTGCTGACCATGTCTGCACCGCCCAGGAGGAGCAGTCACATGGGGCTGGCATAAGCATGCCTTCTACACATCCTGGATGTGGTACCCTCGACTGTCTCCAGTGAGCCAGGACCCAGAACAGTCTCTGAGGGAGCTGGGGCTGCAGGACTGGCTGGGGCGGATTTACCCCTCAGCTTCGGCATAGGGTCTAGCTCCCAAGGCCTGGCTTGTTGAAGGAATAAAAGACATGTATTCATTCACAGTCTGCTTTGATGATTGGTGGGTAGGTTACTCAGATCCACACTCTCATGGAAAACAACAACAACAAAAAAGTGTCACGCCTTCAAGTTGCTGAAGACCTGAGAAGGCCCAGAGGAGCAACTGCCCAAGAGGAGGAGTCTAAGAAGACCCCTCCCTCCCCATGGAGCTGGACTCCCAGGAGACGACACTTTCAGGTGACCCAGAAACCACTCCCTTCTCCAGCCGCTGGAATTACAAGGAAGGTGGTTCTGGTGCTGAGCAGGAGAAGGAGCGGGTGAGGACCCCGGTGGGTCCAGGCATGTCACCCTTGGTTCAAGGTGATCCTATCCATAACACCCTCAGATGAGTGGAGAATGCAAGTGCCAAGTCTTTCTGGATAAGGACATCTTCTTCCCAGGCTTGGGAACTGCCCCACGGGTTACGGAAGGGTGGCAGCCATTGTGGAAGAACGCCAGGCACACCAGGATGAAAGACAGCTGGAGGAGAACCAGCAGAAGTGACCCCCTCAGCTTTGGGATTCTGAGAGGACTGATGGATAATAAATCTAATCAATCAGCTAAGCTCACCTTATTTAGAGAAATAAACCTCAAGATAGAAAGGTCCTGCACAGGACAGGAAACCATTAAAGAA
>NW_020190214.1:0-27527 GCF_002263795.3 Bos taurus
GAGGAGGATATCATGCGACTGGTTCACGAGACTCATCATGCACAGATCACGTGGATATCATGCACTGATCACGTGTTTGATCATACACTGTTCACGTGTCTGACCATGCACTGCTCACGTGGCTGGTCATATACTGTTCACGTAACTGATCATGCACTGATCACGTGGATATCATGCACTGATCACGTGGCTGAACATGCACTGTTCACGTGGCTTACCACACACCTGTCACGTGACTGAACATGCACTGATCACGTGGCACTCATGCACTGATAACGTGGCTGATCATACTCTGCTCACGTAACTGATCATGCACACATCACGTGGCTATCATGCACTTCTCACCTGGCTGGTCATACAATGTTCACATAGCTACCATATTCTGGTCACGTGACTGATCATGCTCAGATCACATAAATGATCAGGCACTGTTCAGTTGACTGATCATGTACTGATCACGTGACTGATCATGCACTGATCACGTGGCTATCATGCACTGCTCACGTGGTTGATTATGCAATGATCACGTAGCAACCATGTACTGGTCACGTGACTGATCATGCCCTGATCACGTAATTAATCCTGCACTGATCACCTGACTCATCATGCACTGATCACGTGGCTAATCACACACATATCACGTGACTGATCATGCACTGATCACGTGGTTATCATGCACTGATCACGTGGATATCATGCACGGGTCACGTGGATATCATGCACGGGTCACGTGGCTGATCAAACACGTATCACGTGACTGATCATGCACTGATCACGTGGTTATCATGCACTGATCACGTGGATATCATGCACGGGTCACGTGGATATCATGCACGGGTCACGGGGCTTATCACACACCTGTCACGTGGCTGATCATGCACTGATCACGTGGCTATCATGCACTGATCACGTGGCTGATCATACACTGATCACGTGACTGATCATGCACTGTTCACGAGACTGATCATGCACTGATCCCGTGGATATCATGCACTGATCACGTGTTTGATCATACACTGTTCACGTGTCTGACCATGCACTGCTCACGTGGCTGATCATACACTGTTCACGTAACTGATCATGCACTGATCACGTGGATATCATGAACTGATCACGTGGCTGAACATGCACTGTTCACGTGGCTTATCACACACCTGTCACGTGACTGATCACACACTGATCACGTGGCTATCATGCACTGCTCACGTGGCTGATCATGCAATGATCACATAGCAACCATGTACTGGTTACGTGACTGATCATGCACTGATCACGTGGCTGATCACACACGTATCACGTTTCTGATCATGCACTGATCACGTGGTTATCATGCACTGATCACGTGGCTATCATTCACTGATCACGTGGATATCATGCACGGATCACGTGGCTGATCACACACGTATCACGTGCTTGGTCATGCACTGATCACGTGACCATCATGCACTGATCACGTGGCTATCATTCACTGATCACGTGTCTGACCATGCACTGATCACGTGGCTGATAATACACTGCTCACGTAATTGATCATGCACTGATCATGTGGCTGATCATGCACTGATCACGTGGCTGATCATGCACTGATCACGTGACTGATCATGCACTGATCACGTGACTGATCATGCACTGATCACGTGGCTATCATGCACTTATCACTTGGCTGGTCATACACTGATCACGCAGCTACCATGTACTGGTCACGTGACTGATCATGCACTGATGACGTAATTGATCATGCACTGATCATGTGGCTGATCATGCACTGATCACTTGACTGATCATGCACTGATCACGTGACTTATCATGCACTGATCACGTGGCTATCATACACTGATCACATGGCTGGTCATACACTGATCACTTGCCTGGTCATGCAAAGATTACATGACTGATCATGCCCTGATCACGTCACTGATCATGCACTGATCACGTGGCTATCATGCACTACTCAAGTGGCTGATCATGCAATGATCATGTAGCTGCCATATATCGGTCACGTGACTGATCATACACCCATCAGGTGATTGATCATGCACTGATCACGTGGCTATCATGCACTGTTCACGTGGCTGATCATACACTGATCACCTGCATGGTCATGCACAGATCACGTGACTAATCATGAACTGATCACGTAGCAATCATTCACTGATCACCTGGCTGATCATGCACTGATCATGTGGCTATCATGCAATGATCACGTGGCTATCATGCACTTATCACGTGGCTGATCATGCACTGATACCGTGACTGAGCATGGACTGATCACATGACTATCATGTAGTGATCACGTGACTTAATGGCGCGGATCATGTGACTGATCATGCGCTGAGCATGTTTGCTATCATACACTGATCATGTGCCTCTGGAGGCAATAAACAAAGAGCTGAGTAGGCATAAATCAAACAGTCAGCAGGCAATAATCATGGAACTCAGCTGTGAGGAATCATGCTGCTCAGCTGGCAATAATCAAGCAGCTGAGCAGGCAGGAATTACACAGCACAGCTGGCAATTGTCAAGCAGATGACAGGCAGGAATCATGCAGCTCAGCTGGCAATTGTCAAGCAGATGAGCAGACAGGAATCACGCAGCTCAGCAGGCTCTGATCACGTGACTGAGCATGCACTGTTCACCTGGCTGATCATACACTGATCACGTGATTGATCAAGCACTGATCACTTGGATATCATGCACTGATCACGTGGCTAATCATACACTGTTCACGTGTCTGACCATGCACTGATCACGTGGCTGATCATTCACTGATAACGTGACGATCATGCACTGATCACGTGGCTATCATGCACTGATCACTTGGCTGGTCATACTGATCAGGTGCCTCGTCATGCACTGATCACGTGGCTGATCATGCACTGATCACGTGACTGATCATGCACTGATCACTTGGCTATCATGCAGTGATCACGTGGCTATCATGCACAGATCACATGGCTGATCATGCAATGTTCACGTAGCTACCATATACTGTTCACGTGACTGATCATGCACTGATCATGTGGCTGATCATGCACTGATCACGTGACTGATCATGCACTGTTCACGAGACTCATCATGCACAGATCACGTGGATATCATGCACTGATCACGTGTTTGATCATACACTGTTCACGTGTCTGACCATGCACTGCTCACGTGGCTGGTCATATACTGTTCACGTAACTGATCATGCACTGATCACGTGGATATCATGCACTGATCACGTGGCTGAACATGCACTGTTCACGTGGCTTACCACACACCTGTCACGTGACTGAACATGCACTGATCACGTGGCACTCATGCACTGATAACGTGGCTGATCATACTCTGCTCACGTAACTGATCATGCACACATCACGTGGCTATCATGCACTTCTCACCTGGCTGGTCATACAATGTTCACATAGCTACCATATTCTGGTCACGTGACTGATCATGCTCAGATCACATAAATGATCAGGCACTGTTCAGTTGACTGATCATGTACTGATCACGTGACTGATCATGCACTGATCACGTGGCTATCATGCACTGCTCACGTGGTTGATTATGCAATGATCACGTAGCAACCATGTACTGGTCACGTGACTGATCATGCCCTGATCACGTAATTAATCCTGCACTGATCACCTGACTCATCATGCACTGATCACGTGGATGATCATGCACTTATCACCTGACTGCCCATGCACTGATCACGTGGATGATCATGCAGTTATCACCTGACTGCCCATGCACTGATCACGTGGATAAACATACACTGACCATGTGACAGGTCATGCAGTGATCACGCGGCTATCATGCACTGCTCACGTGCCTGATCATGCAATGATCACGTAGCTACCATGTACTGGTCACGTGAGTGATCATGCACTGATCACGTAATTGATCATACACTGATCAGGTGACTTATCATGCACTGTTCACGTGACTGATCATGCACTGATCACGTGAGTGATCATGCACTGCTCTCGTTGCTATCATGCACGGTTCACATGGCTGATCATGCAATGATCACGTAGCTACCATGTACTGGTCACGTGACTATCATGCACTGATCACGTAATTGATCATGCACTGATCAAGTGGCTGATCATACACTGATCACGTGACTGATCATGCACTGATCACGTGGCTGATCATGCAATGATCATGTAGCTACCATGTACTGGTCACTTGACTGATCATGCACTGATCACGTAATTGATCATGCACTGATCACGTGGCTGATCATGCACTAATCACGTGACTGGTCATGCACTGATCACGTGGCTGATCATGCACTGATCACGTGACTGATCATGCACTGATCACGTGGCTATCACGCACTGCTCACGTGGCTGATCATGCAATGTTAACGCAGCTACCATGTACTGGTCACATGACTGATCATGCACTGATCACGTGACTGATCATGTAGTGATCACGTGGTTATCGTGCACTACTCACGTGGCTCATCATGCAATGATCATGTAGCGACCATGTACAGGTCACGTGAATGATCATACACCCATCAGGTGACTGATCATGCACTGATCATGTGGCTGATCATGCACTGATCACTTGACTGAACATGCACTGATCACGTGACTTATCATGCACTGATCACGTGGCTATCATACACTGATCACATGGCTGGTCATACACTGATCACTTGCCTGGTCATGCACAGATTACATGACTGATCATGCACGGATCACGTGGCTATCATGCACTACTCAAGTGGCTGATCATGCAATGATCATGTATCTACCATGTATCGGTCACGTGACTGATCATACACCCATCAGGTGACTGATCATGCACTGATCACGTGGCTATCATGCACTGTTCACGTGGCTGATAATACACTGATCACCTGCCTGGTCATGCACAGATCACGTGACTAATCATGAACTGATCACCTAGCAATCATTCACTGATCACCTGGCTGATCATGCACTGATCACGTGGCTATCATGCAATGATCACGTGGCTATCATGCACTGATCACGTGGCTGATCATGCACTGATACCGTGACTGAGCATGGACTGATCACATGACTATCATGTAGTGATCACGTGACTTAATGGCACGGATCATGTGACTGATCATGTGCTGAGCATGTTTGCTATCATACACTGATCATGTGCCTCTGGAGGCAATAAACAAAGAGCTGAGTAGGCATAAATCAAACAGTCAGCAGGCAATAATCATGGAACTCAGCTCTGAGGAATCATGCTGCTCAGCTGGCAATAATCAAGCAGCTGAGCAGGCAGGAATTACACAGCACAGCTGGCAATTGTCAAGCAGATGACAGGCAGGAATCATGCAGCTCAGCTGGCAATTGTCAAGCAGATGAGCAGACAGGAATCACGCAGCTCAGCAGGCCCTAATCACGTGACTGAGCATGCACTGTTCACCTGGCTGATCATACACTGATCACGTGATTGATCAAGCACTAATCACTTGGATATCATGCACTGATCACGTGGCTAATCATACAATGTTCACGTGTCTGACCATGCAGTGATCACGTGGCTGATCATACACTGATAACGTGACGATCATGCACTGATCACGTGGCTATCATGCACTGATCACTTGGCTGGTCATACTGATCACGTGCCTCGTCATGCACTGATCACGTGGCTGATCATGCACTGATCACGTGACTGATCATGCACTGATCACGTGGCTATCATGCAGTGATCACGTGGCTATCATGCACAGATCACATGGCTGATCATGCAATGTTCACGTAGCTACCATATACTGGTCACGTGACTGATCATGCACTGATCACGTGGCTGATCATGCACTGATCACGTGACTGATCATGCACTGTTCACAAGACTCATCATGCACAGATCACGTGGATATCATGCACTGATCACGTGTTTGATCATACACTGTTCACGTGTCTGACCATGCACTGCTCACGTGGCTGGTCATACACTGTTCACGTAACTGATCATGCACTGATCACGTGGATATCATGCACTGATCACGTGGCTGAACATGCACTGTTCACGTGGCTTACCACACACCTGTCACGTGACTGAACATGCACTGATCACGTGGCACTCATGCACTGATAACGTGGCTGATCATACTCTGCTCACGTAACTGATCATGCACACATCACGTGGCTATCATGCACTTCTCACCTGGCTGGTCATGCAATGTTCACATAGCTACCATATACTGGTCACGTGACTGATCATGCTCAGATCACATAAATGATCAGGCACTGTTCAGTTGACTGATCATGTACTGATCACGTGACTGATCATGCACTGATCACGTGGCTATCATGCACTGCTCACGTGGTTGATTATGCAATGATCACGTAGCAACCATGTACTGGTCACGTGACTGATCATGCCCTGATCACGTAATTAATCCTGCACTGATCACCTGACTCATCATGCACTGATCACGTGGATGATCATGCACTTATCACCTGACTGCCCATGCACTGATCACGTGGATAAACTTTCACTGACCATGTGACAGGTCATGCAGTGATCACGCGGCTATCATGCACTGCTCACGTGGCTGATCATGCAATGATCACGTAGCTACCATGTACTGGTCACGTGAGTGCTCATGCACTGATCACGTAATTGATCATACACTGATCAGGTGACTTATCATGCACTGTTCACGTGACTGATCATGCACTGATCACGTGAGTGATCATGCACTGATCTCGTTGCTATCATGCACGGTTCACATGGCTGATCATGCAATGATCACGTAGCTACCATGTACTGGTCACGTGACTATCATGCACTGATCACGTAATTGTTCATGCACTGATCAAGTGGCTGATCATACACTGATCACGTGACTGATCATGCACTGATCACGTGGCTGATCATGCAATGATCATGTAGCTACCATATACTGGTCACTTGACTGATCATGCACTGATCACGTAATTGATCATACACTGATCACGCGGCTATCATGCACTGCTCACGTGGCTGATCATGCAATGATCACGTAGCTACCATGTACTGGTCACGTGACTATCATGCACTGATCACGTAATTGTTCATGCACTGATCAAGTGGCTGATCATACACTGATCACGTGACTGATCATGCACTGATCACGTGGCTGATCATGCAATGATCATGTAGCTACCATGTACTGGTCACTTGACTGATCATGCACTGATCACGTAATTGATCATGCACTGATCACGTGGCTGATCATGCACTAATCACGTGACTGGTCATGCACTGATCACGTGGCTGATCATGCACTGATCACGTGACTGATCATGCACTGATCACGTGGCTATCACGCACTGCTCACGTGGCTGATCATGCGATGTTCACGCAGCTACCATGTACTGGTCACATGACTGATTATGCACTGATCACGTGACTGATCATGCAGTGATCACGTGGTTATCGTGCACTACTCACGTGGCTCATCATGCAATGATCATGTAGCGACCATGTACAGGTCACGTGGATGATCATACACCCATCAGGTGACTGATCATGCACTGATCATGTGGCTGATCATGCACTGATCACTTGACTGAACATGCACTGATCACGTGACTTATCATGCACTGATCACGTGGCTATCATACACTGATCACATGGCTGGTCATACACTGATCACTTGCCTGGTCATGCACAGATTACATGACTGATCATGCACGGATCACGTGGCTATCATGCACTACTCAAGTGGCTGATCATGCAATGATCATGTAGCTACCATGTATCGGTCACGTGACTGATCATACACCCATCAGGTGACTGATCATGCACTGATCACGTGGCTATCATGCACTGATCACGTAATTAATCCTGCACTGATCACCTGACTCATCATGCACTGACCACGTGGCTGATCACACACATATCACGTGACTGATCATGCACTCATCACGTGGATATCATGCACTGATCACTTGTTTGTTCATACACTGTTCACGTGTCTGACCATGCACTGCTCACGTGGCTGATCATACACTGTTCACGTAACTGATCATGCACTGATCACGTGGATATCATGCACTGATCACGTGGCTGAACATGCACTGTTCACGTGGCTTATCACACACCTGTCACGTGACTGATCATGCACTGATCACGTGGCACTCATGCACTGATCACGTGGCTGATCATATTCTGCTCACATAACTGATCATGCACACATCAGGTGGCTATCATGCACTTGTCACCTGGCTGGTCATGAAATATTCACGTAGCTACCATATACTTGTCACGTGACTGATCATGCACAGATCACGTAAATGATCATGCACTGATCACGTGACTGATCATGTACTGATCACATGACTGATCACGCACTGATCACGTGGCTATCATGCACTGCTCACTTGGCTGATCATGAAATGATCACGCAGCTACCATGTACTGGTCACGTGACTGATCATGCACTGATCATGTGGCTGATCATGCACTGATCACGTGACTGATCATGCACTGATCACGTCACTGATCATGCAGTGATAACGTGCCTATCATGCACTGATCACTTGGCTGGTCATACACTCATCACGCAGCTACCATGTACTGGTCACGTGACTGATCATGCACTGATGATGTAATTGATCATGCACTGATCATGTGGCTGATCATGCACTGATCACTTGACTGATCATGCACTGATCACGTTACTTATCATGCACTGATCACCTGGCTGATCATACACAGATCACGTGATTGATCAAGCACTGATCACTTGGATATCATGCACTGATCACGTGGCTAATCATACACTGTTCACGTGTCTGACCATGCACTGATCACGTGGCTGATCATACACTTCTCATGTAACTGATCAAGCACTGATCACTTGGATATCATGCACTGATCACATGGCTAATCATACACTGTTCACGTGTCTGACCATGCACTGATCACGTGGCTGATCATACACTTCTCACGTAACTGATCATGCACTGATCACGTAATTGATCATGCACTGATCACGTGGCTGATCATGCAATGATTACGTAGCTACCATGTACTGGTCCCGGGAGTGATCATGCACTGATCACGTGGCTGATCATGCACTGAACACGTGACTGATCATGCACTGTTCAAGTTCCTGGTCATGCACAGATCACGTGACTAATCATGAACTGATCACGGGGCTATAATTCACTGATCACGTGGATATCATGCACTGATCACGTGGCTGATCATACACTGTTCACGTGTCTGACCATGCACTGCTCACGTGGCTGATCATACACTGTTCATGTAACTGATCATGCACTTATCACGTGGATATCATGCACTGATCACGTGGCTGAACATGCACTGTTCACGTGGCTTATCACACACCTGTCACGTGACTGATCATGCACTGATCACGTGGCACTCATGCGCTGTTCACGTGGCTGATCATACTCTGTTCACATAACTGATCATGCACACATCAGGTGGCTATCATGCACTTCTCACCTGGCTGGTCATGCAATGTTCATGTAGCTACCATATACTGGTCACGTGACTGATCATGCACAGATCACGTAAATGATCATGCACTGTTCACGTGACTGATCATGTACTGATCACGTGACTGATCATGCACTGATCACGTGGCTATCATGCACTGCTCACGTGGCTGAACATGCAATGATCACCTAGCAACCATGTACTGATCACGTGACTGATCATGCACTGATCACGTAATTAATCCTGCACTGATCACCTGACTCATCATGCACTGATCACGTGGCTGATCACACACGTATCACGTGACTGATCATGCACTGATCACGTGGTTATCATACACTGATCACGTGGCTGATCATGCAATGATTACGTAGCTACCATGTACTGGTCCCGGGAGTGATCATGCACTGATCACGTAATTGATCATGCACTGATCACGTGGCTGATCATGCACTGAACACGTGACTGATCATGCACTGTTCAAGTTCCTGGTCATGCACAGATCACGTGACTAATCATGAACTGATCACGGGGCTATAATTCACTGATCACGTGGATATCATGCACTGATTACGTGCCTGTCATGCACAGATCACGAGACTGATCATGCACTGATCACGTGGATATCATGCACTGATCACGTGGCTGATCATACACTGTTCACGTGTCTGACCATGCACTGCTCACGTGGCTGATCATACACTGTTCATGTAACTGATCATGCACTTATCACGTGGATATCATGCACTGATCACGTGGCTGAACATGCACTGTTCACGTGGCTTATCACACACCTGTCACGTGACTGATCATGCACTGATCACGTGGCACTCATGCGCTGTTCACGTGGCTGATCATACTCTGTTCACATAACTGATCATGCACACATCAGGTGGCTATCATGCACTTCTCACCTGGCTGGTCATGCAATGTTCATGTAGCTACCATATACTGGTCACGTGACTGATCATGCACAGATCACGTAAATGATCATGCACTGTTCACGTGACTGATCATGTACTGATCACGTGACTGATCATGCACTGATCACGTGGCTATCATGCACTGCTCACGTGGCTGAACATGCAATGATCACCTAGCAACCATGTACTGATCACGTGACTGATCATGCACTGATCACGTAATTAATCCTGCACTGATCACCTGACTCATCATGCACTGATCACGTGGCTGATCACACACGTATCACGTGACTGATCATGCACTGATCACGTGGTTATCATACACTGATCACGTGGCTATCATTCACTGATCACGTGGATATCATGCAGGGATCACGTGGTTGATCACACACGTATCACGTGACTGATCATGCACTGATCACGTGGCTATCATGCACTGATCACGTGGCTGATCATGGAATGATCACGGAGCTACCATGTACTGGTCACGTGACTGATCTTGCACTGATTACGTAATTGATCATGCCCTGATCACGTGGCTGATCATGCACTGAACACGTAACTGATCATGCACTGATCACGTGACTGATCATGCACTGATCACGTGGCTATCATGCACTGCTCACGTGGCTGATCATGCAGTGATCACGCAGCTACCATGTACTGGTCACATGACTGATCATGCACTGATCACGTAATTGATCATGCACTGATCACCTGGCTTATCATGCATTCATCATGTGACTGATCATGTGCTGATCATGTTTGGTGTCACACATTGATCATGTGCATCTGGAGGCAATGAACAAAGAGCTGAGTAGGCAGGAATCAGTCAGCAGGCTATAATCATGGAACTCAGCTCTGAGAAATCATGCTGCTCAGCTGTAAATAATCAAGTAGATGAGCAGGCAGGAATTATGCAGCACAGGTGGCAATTGTAAAGGAGAAGACAGGCAGGAATCGTACAGCTCAGCTGGCAATTGTCAAGCAGATGAGCAGACAGTAATCACGCAGCTCAGCAGGCCCTGATCACGTTTCTGAGCATGCAATGTTCACGTCGCTGATCACACACCTATCACGTGAATGATCATGCACTGATCACGTGGCTCTCATGCACTGATCCCGTAATTGTATGCACTGCTCACGTGGCTATCATGCACTGATGACGTGGCTGATCATGCACTGATCATGTGACTGATCATGCACTGATCATGTAGCTATCTTGCACATATCACTTGGCTGATCATAAACTCTTCACAGGACTGATCGTGCACTGATTACGGCGCTAACATGCATTGACTACATGACTCCACATGCACTGATCACGTGGATGATCATGCACTGGTCATGTGACTGACCATGCACTGATCACGTGACTGATTATGCACTGCTCACGTGGCTGATCATGCAATGGTCACGTAGCTACCATGTACTGGTCACGTGACTGATCATGCACTGATCACGTAACTGATCATGCACTGGTCATGTGGCTGATCATGCACTGATCACACGGCTGATCATACACTGATCACGTGACTGATCATGCACTGATCACGTGACTGATCATGCACTGATCACGTGGCTATCATGCACTGATCACTTGGCTGGTCATACTGATCACGTGCCTCGTCATGCACTGATCACGTGGCTGATCATGCACTGATCACGTGGCTGATCATGCACTGCTCACGTGACTGATCATGCACTGTTCACGAGACTCATCATGCACTGATCACGTGGATATCATGCACTGATCACGTGTTTGATCAAACACTGTTCACATGTCTGAACATGCACTGCTCACGTGGCTGATCATACACTGTTCACGTAACTGATCATGCACTGATCACGTGGATATCATGCATTGATCACGTGGCTGAAAATGCACTGTTCACGTGGATTACCACACACCTGTCACGTGACTGATCATGCACTGATCACGTGGCACTCATGCACTGATCACGTGGCTGATCATACTCTGCTCACGTAACTGATCATGCACACATCACATGGCTATCATGCACTTCTCACCTCGCTGGTCATGCAATGTTCACGTAGCTACCATATACTGGTCAAGTGACTGATCATGCTCAGATCACGTAAATGATCATGCACTGTTCAGTTGACTGATCATGTACTGATCATGTGGCTATCATGCAATGCTCACGTGGCTGATCATGCAATGATCACGTAGCAACCATGTACTGGTCACGTGACTGATCATGCACTGATCACGTGGCTATAATGCACTAATCACGTGGCTATCATTCACTGATCACGTGGATATCATGCACTGATCACGTAGCTGATCACACACGTATGACATGACTGATCATGCACTGATCCCGTGGCTATCATGCACTGGTCACGTAATTGATCATGCAATGATCACGTGGCTGATCATGCACTGAACACGTGAATAATCATGCACTGATCACGTGACTGATCATGCACTGATCACGTGGCTATCATGCACTGCTAACTTGGCTGATCATGCAATGATCATGCAGCTACCATGTTCTGGTCATGTGACTGATCAAGCACTGATCACGTGACTGATCATGCACTGATCACGGGGCTATCATGCACTGATCACTTGACTGGTCATACACTGATCACGCAGCTACCATGTACTGGTCACGTCACTGATCATGCACTGATGACGTAATTGATCATGCACTGATCATGTGGCTGATCATGCACTGATCACGTGACTGATCATGCACTGATCACGTGGCTGATCATGCACTGATCACGTGGCTATCATGCACTTATCACATGGCTGGTCATACACTTATCATATAGCTACCATGTACAGGTCACGTGAATGAACATCCACCCATCAGGTGACTGATCATGCAATGATCACGTGGCTATCATGCACTGACCACGAGACTGAAAATGCACTGATCACGTCTAATCATGCACTGATCACATGACTGCCCATGCACTGATCAGGTGGATGATCATACACTAATCATGTGACAGATCATGCACTGATCACGTGGCTGATCATGCACTGATACCGTGACTGAGCATGGACTGATCACATGACTATCATGTAGTGATCACGTGACTTAATGGCGCTGATCATGTGACTGATCATGCGCTGATCATGTTTGCTATCATACACTGATCATGTGCCTCTGGAGGCAATAAACAAAGAGCTGTGTAGGCACGAATCAAACAGTCAGCAGGCAATAATCATGGAACTCAGCTGTGAGGAATCATGCTGCTCAGCTGGCAATAATCAAGCAGCTGAGCAGGCAGGAATTACGCAGCACAGCTGGCAATTGTCAAGCAGATGACAGGCAGGAATCGTGCAGCTCAGCTGGCAATTGTCAAGCAGATGAGCAGACAGTAATCACGCAGCTCAGCAGGCCCTGATCACGTGACTGAGCATGCACTGTTCACGTGGCTGATCATACACTTATCACGTGATTGATCATGCACTGACCACTTGGATATCATGCACTGATCACGTGGCTGATCATACACTGTTCACGTGTCTGACCATGCACTGATCACATGGCTGATCATACACTGCTCACGTAACTGATCATGCACTGATCACGTGGCTATCATGCACTGATCACGTGGCTGATCATGCACTGGTCACGTGAATGATCATGCCCTGATTAAGTGGTATCATGCACTGATCACGTGGCTGATCATGCAATGATCATGAAGCTACCATGTACCGGTCACGTGACCGATCATACGCCCATCAGGTGACTGATCATGCACTGAAAACATGGCTGATCATACACTGTTCACGTGTCTGACCATGCACTGATCACATTGCTGATCATACACTGCTCACATAACTGATCATGAACTGATCATGTAATTGATCATGCACTGATCACGTGGCTGATCATGCAATGATCATGTAGCTACCATATACTGGTCCCGTGAGTGACCATGCACTGATCACGAAATTGATCATGCACTGATCACGTGGCTGATCATGCAATGAACACGTGACTGACCATGCACTGATCACGTGACTGATCATGCACTGATCACGTGGCTATCATGCACTGATCACGTGGCTGATCATGCAATGATCACGCAGCTACCATGTACTGGTCACATGACTGATCATGCACTGATCACATAATTGATCATGCACTGATCACCTGGCTTATCATGCATTGATCATGTGACTGATCATGTGCTTATCATGTTTCGTGTCACACACTGATCATGTGCATCTGCAGACAATGAACAAAGAGCTGAGTAGGCAGGAATCAGTCAGCAGGCTATAATCATGGAACTCAGCTTTGAGAAATCATGCTGCTCAGCTGGCAATAATCAAGTAGATGAGCCGGCAGGAATTTGCAGCACAGGTGGCAATTGTCAAGGAGATGACAGGCAGGAATCGTACAGCTCAGCTGGCAATTGTCAAGCAGATGAGCAGACAGTAATCACGCAGCTCAGCAGGCCCTGATCACGTGACTGAGCATGCACTGTTCACGTGGCTGATCACACATCTATCACGTGAATAATCATGCACTGATCACGTGGCTCTCCTGCACTGATCACGTGATTGCGCATGCACTGATCACGTAATTGTATGCACTGCTCACGTGGCTATCATGCACTGATGACGTGGCTGATCATGCACTGATCACGTAGCTATCTTGCACTGATCACTTGGCTGATCATACACTCATCACGGGACTGATCGTGCACGGATCATGGCGCTATCATGCATTGTCTACATGACTCCACATGCACTGATCACGTGGATGATCATGCACTGATCACGTGGCTGACCATGCACTGATCACGTGTCTGATCATGTACTGATCATTTGGCTGATCATGCACTGATCACGTGGCTGATTATACACTGATCACGTGACTGATCATGCACTGATCACGTGACTGATCATCCACTGATCAGTTGGCTATCATGCACTGATTACTTGGCTGATCATACACTGATCACGTGACTGATAAAGCACTGATCATCTGGCTATCATGCACTCATTACCTGGCTATCGTGCACTGATCACGTGGTTGATCATACACTGATCACGAGACTGATCATGCACTGATCACGTCTATATCATGCACTGATCACATGACTGCCCATGCACTGATCACCCGGATGATCATACACTGATCATGTGACAGATCACGCACTGATCACGTGGCTATCATGCACGGCTCACGCGGCTGTTCATGCAATGATCACGTAGCTACCATGTACTGGTCACGTGAGTGATCATGCACTAATCACATAATTGATCACGCACTGATCAGTTGACTTATCATGCACTGTTCACGTGAGTGATCATGCACTGATCACGTGACTGATCATGCACGGCTCATGTGGCTGATCATGCAATGATCACCTAGCTACCATATACTGGTCAAGTGACTGATCATGCACTGATCACGTAATTCATCATGCAGTGTTCATGTGGCTGATCATGCACTGATCACGTGGCTGATCATCCACTGATCACGTGACTGATCATGGACTGATCACGTGACTGATCATGCACTGATCACGTGGCTACCATGCACTGATCACTTGGCTGGTCATACACTGATCACATTCCTGGTCATGCACAGATTACATGACTGATCATGCACTGAACACGTGACTGATCATGCACTGATCACGTGGCTATCATGCACTACTCACGTGGCTGATCATGCAAAGATCATGTAGCTACCATGTACCGGTCAGGTGACTGAACATACACCCATCAGGTGACGGATCATGCACTGATCACGTGGCTGATCATACACTGATCACCTGCCTGGTCATGCACAGATCACGTGACAAATCATGATCTGATCACACAGCTATCATGAACTGATCACCTGGCTGATCATGCACTGATCACGTGGCTAATCATGCACTGCTCACGCGGCTGTTCATGCAATGATCACGTAGCTACCATATACTGGTCACGTGAGTGATCATGCACTGATCACGTAACTGATCATGCACTGATCATGTGGCTGATCATGCACTGATCACGTGGCTGATCGTACACTGATCACGTAACTGATCATGCACTGATCACGTGACTGATCATGCACTGATCACGTGGCTATCATGCACTGATCACTTGGCTGGACATACACTGATCACGTGCCTGGTCATGCACTGATCACGTGGCTGATCATACGCTGATCACATGACTGATCATACACTGATCTAGTGTCTGATCATGCACTGATCACGTGGCTATCATGCACTGCTCACGTGGCTGATCATGCAATAATCACGCAGATACCATGTACTGGTCACATGACTGATCATGCACTGATTACGTGACTGATCATGCAGTGATCACGTGGCTATCGTGCACTACTCATGTGGCTGATCATGCAATGATCATGTAGCTACCATGTACAGGTCACGTGAATGATCATACACCCATCAGGTGACTGATCATGCACTGATCACGTGGCTATCATGCACTGATCACGAGACTGATTATGCACTGATTACGTCTATATCATGCACTGATCACATGACTGCCCATGCACTGATCACCTGGATGATCATACACTAATCACGTGACTGATCATGCACTGATCACGTGGCTGATCATGCACTGAATACGTGGCTCATCACGCACTGATCCGGTGGCTGATCACACACGTATCACGTGACTGATCATGTACAGATCACGTGACTAATCATGAAATGATCACGTGGCTATCCTGCACTGATCACGTGGCTGATCACACACGTATCACGTGACTGATCATGCACTGATCACGTGGCTATCATGCACTGATCACGTGGCTATCATGCACTGATATCATGCACTGGTCACGTGGCTGACCACACACGTATCACGTGACTGATCATGCACTGATCACGTGGCTATCATGCACAGATCACGTGGCTGTTCATGCACTGATCACGTGGCTATCATGCACTGATTATTTGGCTGTCATACACTGATCATGTGTCTGGTCATGCACTGATCATGTGGCTGATCATGCACTGATCACGTGACTGATCATGCACTGATCACGTGTCTATCATACACTGATCACGTGGCTATCATGCACAGATCACGTGGCTGATCATGCAATGATCACGTAGCTACCATGTACTGGTCACGTGACTGATCATGCACTGATCACGTGGCTGATCATGCACTGATCACGTGGCTGATCATGAACTGATCACGTAATTGATCATGCACTGATCACGTGGCTGATCATGCAATGATCACCTAGCTACCATGTAATGGTCCCGTGAGTGATCATGCACTGATCACGTGGCTGATCATGCACTGAACACGTGACTGATCATGCACTGATCACGTGACTGATCATGCACTGATCACGTGGCTATCACGCACTGATCACGTGACTGATCATCCACTGATCAGTTGGCTATCATGCACTGATTACTTGGCTGATCATACACTGATCACGTGACTGATAATGCACTGATCATCTGGCTATAATGCCCTCATAACCTGACTATCGTGCACTGATCACGTGGTTGATCATACACTGATCACGAGACTGATCATGCACTGATCACGTCTATATCATGCACTGATCACATGACTGCCCATGCACTGATCACCCGGATGATCATACACTGATCATGTGACAGATCATGCACTGATCACGTGGCTATCATGTACTGCTCACGCGGCTGTTCATGCAATGATCACGTAGCTACCATGTACTGGCCACGTGAGTGATCATGAACTGATCACGTGACTGATCATGCACTGATCTCATGGCAATCATGCACGGCTCATGTGGCTGATCATGCAATGATCACCTAGCTACCATATACTGGTCAAGTGACTGATCATGCACTGATCACGTAATTCATCAGGCAGTGATCACGTGGCTGATCATGCACTGATCACGTGGCTATCATGCACTTATCACATGGCTGGTCATACACTTATCATATAGCTACCATGTACAGGTCACGTGAATGAACATACACCCATCAGGTGACTGATCATGCACTGATCACGTGCCTATCATGCACTGACCACGAGACTGAAAATGCACTGATCACGTCTAATCATGCACTGATCACATGACTGCCCATGCACTGATCAGGTGGATGATCATACACTAATCATGTGACAGATCATGCACTGATCACGTGGCTGATCATGCACTGATACCGTGACTGAGCATGGACTGATCACATGACTATCATGTAGTGATCACGTGACTTAATGGCGCTGATCATGTGACTGATCATGCGCTGCTCATGTTTGCTATCATACACTGATCATGTGCCTCTGGAGGCAATAAACAAAGAGCTGTGTAGGCACGAATCAAACAGTCAGCAGGCAATAATCATGGAACTCAGCTGTGAGAAATCATGCTGCTCAGCTGGCAATAATCAAGCAGCTGAGCAGGCAGGAATTACGCAGCACAGCTGGCAATTGTCAAGCAGATGACAGGCAGGAATTGTGCAGCTCAGCTGGCAATTGTCAAGCAGATGAGCAGACAGTAATCACCCAGCTCAGCAGGCCCTGATCACGTGACTGAGCATGCACTGATCACGTGGCTGATCATACACTGTTCACGTGTCTGAACATGCACTGATCACATGGCTGATCATACACTGCTCACGTAACTGATCATGCACTGATCACGTGGCTATCATGCACTGATCACGTGACTGATCATGCACTGGTCACGTGAATGATCATGCCCTGATTAAATGGTATCATGCACTGATCACGTGGCTGTTCATGCAATGATCACGTAGCTACCATGTACTGGTCACGTGAATGATCATGCACTGATCATGTAATTGATCATGCAATGATCATGTGGCTGATTATGCACTGATCACGTGGCTGATCATACACTGATCACGTAACTGATCATGCACTGATCACGTGACTGATCATGCACTGATCACGTGGCTATCATGCACTGATCACTTGGCTGGACTTACACTGATCACGTGCCTGGTCATGCACTGATCACGTGGCTGATCATACACTGATCACATGACTGATCATACACTGATCTCGTGTCTGATCATGCACTGATCACGTGGCTGATCGTACACTGATCACGTAACTGATCATGCACTGATCACGTGACTGATCATGCACTGATCACGTGGCTATCATGCACTGATCACTTGGTGGACATACACTGATCACGTGCCTGGTCATGCACTGATCACGTGGCTGATCATACGCTGATCACATGACTGATCATACACTGATCTAGTGTCTGATCATGCACTGATCACGTGGCTATCATGCACTGCTCACGTGGCTGATCATGCAATAATCACGCAGATACCATGTACTGGTCACATGACTGATCATGCACTGATTACGTGACTGATCATGCAGTGATCACGTGGCTATCGTGCACTACTCACGTGGCTGATCATGCAATGATCATGTAGCTACCATGTACAGGTCACGTGAATGATCATACACCCATCAGGTGACTGATCATGCACTGATCACGTGGCTATCATGCACTGATCACGAGACTGATTATGCACTGATTACGTCTATATCATGCACTGATCACATGACTGCCCATGCACTGATCACCTGGATGATCATACACTAATCACGTGACTGATCATGCACTGGTCACGTGAATGATCATGCCCTGATTAAGTGGTATCATGCACTGATCACGTGGCTGTTCATGCAATGATCACGTAGCTACCATGTACTTGTCACGTGAATGATCATGCACTGATCACGTAATTGATCATGCACTGATCATGTGGCTGATCATGCACTGATCACGTGCCTGGTCATGCACTGATCACGTGGCTGATCATACACTGATCACATGACTGATCATACACTGATCTCGTGTCTGATCATGCACTGATCACGTGGCTGATCGTACACTGATCACGTAACTGATCATGCACTGATCACGTGGCTATCATGCACTGATCACTTGGCTGGACATACACTGATCACGTGCCTGGTCATGCACTGATCACGTGGCTGATCATACGCTGATCACATGACTGATCATACACTGATCTAGTGTCTGATCATGCACTGATCAC
Organism: Bos taurus; assembly: GCF_002263795.3. Classification (NCBI taxonomy): domain Eukaryota; kingdom Metazoa; phylum Chordata; class Mammalia; order Artiodactyla; family Bovidae; genus Bos; species Bos taurus. The sequence continues at coordinate 20,403 of NW_020190214.1, forward strand.
GTGGCTATCATGCACTGCTCACGTGGCTGATCATGCAATAATCACGCAGATACCATGTACTGGTCACATGACTGATCATGCACTGATCACGTGACTGATCATGCAATGATCTCGTGTCTGATCATGCACTGATCACGTGGCTATCATGCATTGCTCACGTGGCCTGTCATGCAGTGATCACGTGGCTATCATGCACTACTCACTTGGCTGATCATGCAATGATCATGTAGCTACCATGTACAGGTCACGTGAATGATCATACACCCATCAGGTGACTGATCATGCACTGATCACGTGGCTATCATGCACTGATCACGAGACTGATCATGCACTGATCACGTCTATATCATGCACTGATCACATGACTGCCCATGCACTGATCACGTGGATGATCATACACTAATCATGTGACAGATCATGCACTGATCACGTGGCTGATCATGCACTGATACCGTGACTGAGCATGGACTGATCACATGACTATCATGTAGTGATCACGTGACTTAATGGCGCTGATCATGTGACTGATCATGCGCTGATCATGTTTGCTATCATACACTGATCATGTGCCTCTGGAGGCAATAAACAAAGAGCTGAGTAGGCACGAATCAAACAGTCAGCAGGCAATAATCATGGAACTCAGCTGTGAGGAATCATGCTGCTCAGCTGGCAATAATCAAGCAGCTGAGCAGGCAGGAATTACACAGCACAGCTGGCAATTGTCAAGCAGATGACAGGCAGGAATCGTGCAGCTCAGCTGGCAATTGTCAAGCAGATGAGCAGACACTAATCACGCAGCTCAGCAGGCCCGGATCACGTGACTGAGCATGCACTGTTCACGTGGCTGATCATACACTGATCACGTGATTGATCATGCACTGATCACATGGATATCATGCACTGATCACGTGGCTGATCATACACTGTTCACGTAACTGATCATGCACTGATCAGGCACTGATCACGTGGCTATCATGCACTGATCACTTGGCTGGACATACACTGATCACGTGCCTGGTCATGCACTGATCACGTGGCTGATCATACACTGATGACATGACTGATCATACACTGATCTCGTGTCTGATCATGCACTGATCACGTGGCTGATCATGCACTGATCACGTGGCTATCATGCACTGCTCACGTGGCTGATCATGCAATAATCACGCAGATACCATGTACTGGTCACATGACGGATCATGCACTGATTACGTGACTGATCATGCAGTGATCACGTGGCTATCGTGCACTACTCACGTGGCTGATCATGCAATGATCATGTAGCTACCATGTACAGGTCACGTGAATGATCATACACCCATCAGGTGACTGATCATGCACTGATCACGTGGCTATCATGCACTGATCACGAGACTGATTATGCACTGATTACGTCTATATCATGCACTGATCACATGACTGCCCATGCACTGATCACCTGGATGATCATACACTAATCACGTGACTGATCATGCACTGGTCACGTGAATGATCATGCCCTGATTAAGTGGTATCATGCACTGATCACGTGGCTGTTCATGCAATGATCACGTAGCTACCATGTACTGGTCACGTGAATGATCATGCACTGATCACGTAATTGATCATGCACTGATCATGTGGCTGATCATGCACTGATCACGTGCCTGGTCATGCACTGATCACGTGGCTGATCATACACTGATCACATGACTGATCATACACTGATCTCGTGTCTGATCATGCACTGATCACGTGGCTGATCGTACACTGATCACGTAACTGATCATGCACTGATCACGTGACTGATCATGCACTGATCACGTGGCTATCATGCACTGATCACTTGGCTGGACATACACTGATCACGTGCCTGGTCATGCACTGATCACGTGGCTGATCATACGCTGATCACATGACTGATCATACACTGATCTAGTGTCTGATCATGCACTGATCATGTGGCTATCATGCACTGCTCACGTGGCTGATCATGCAATAATCACGCAGATACCATGTACTGGTCACATGACTGATCATGCACTGATTACGTGACTGATCATGCAGTGATCACGTGGCTATCGTGCACTACTCACGTGGCTGATCATGCAATGATCATGTAGCTACCATGTACAGGTCACGTGAATGATCATACACCCATCAGGTGACTGATCATGCACTGATCACGTGGCTATCATGCACTGATCACGAGACTGATTATGCACTGATTACGTCTATATCATGCACTGATCACATGACTGCCCATGCACTGATCACCTGGATGATCATACACTAATCACGTGACTGATCATGCACTGGTCACGTGAATGATCATGCCCTGATTAAGTGGTATCATGCACTGATCACGTGGCTGTTCATGCAATGATCACGTAGCTACCATGTACTGGTCACGTGAATGATCATGCACTGATCACGTAATTGATCATGCACTGATCATGTGGCTGATCATGCACTGATCACGTGCCTGGTCATGCACTGATCACGTGGCTGATAATACACTGATCACATGACTGATCATACACTGATCTCGTGTCTGATCATGCACTGATCACGTGGCTGATCGTACACTGATCACGTAACTGATCATGCACTGATCACGTGACTGATCATGCACTGGTCACGTGAATGATCATGCCCTGATTAAGTGGTATCATGCACTGATCGCGTGGCTGTTCATGCAATGACCACGTAGCTACCATGTACTGGTCACGTGAATGATCATGCACTGATCACGTAATTGATCATGCACTGATCATGTGGCTGATCATGCACTGATCACGTGCCTGGTCATGCACTGATCACGTGGCTGATCATACACTGATCACATGACTGATCATACACTGATCTCGTGTCTGATCATGCACTGATCACGTGGCTGATCGTACACTGATCACGTAACTGATCATGCACTGATCACGTGACTGATCATGCACTGGTCACGTGAATGATCATGCCCTGATTAAGTGGTATCATGCACTGATCGCGTGGCTGTTCATGCAATGACCACGTAGCTACCATGTACTGGTCACGTGAATGATCATGCACTGATCACGTAATTGATCATGCACTGATCATGTGGCTGATCATGCACTGATCACGTGCCTGGTCATGCACTGATCACGTGGCTGATCATACACTGATCACATGACTGATCATACACTGATCTCGTGTCTGATCATGCACTGATCACGTGGCTGATCGTACACTGATCACGTAACTGATCATGCACTGATCACGTGACTGATCATGCACTGATCACGTGGCTATCATGCACTGATCACTTGGCTGGACATACACTGATCACGTGCCTGGTCATGCACTGATCACGTGGCTGATCATATGCTGATCACATGACTGATCATACACTGATCTAGTGTCTGATCATGCACTGATCACGTGGCTATCATGCACTGCTCACGTGGCTGATCATGCAATAATCACGCAGATACCATGTACTGGTCACATGACTGATCATGCACTGATTACGTGACTGATCATGCAGTGATCACGTGGCTATCGTGCACTACTCACGTGGCTGATCATGCAATGATCATGTAGCTACCATGTACAGGTCACGTGAATGATCATACACCCATCAGGTGACTGATCATGCACTGATCACGTGGCTATCATGCACTGATCACGAGACTGATTATGCACTGATTACGTCTATATCATGCACTGATCACATGACTGCCCATGCACTGATCACCTGGATGATCATACACTAATCACGTGACTGATCATGCACTGGTCACGTGAATGATCATGCCCTGATTAAGTGGTATCATGCACTGATCACGTGGCTGTTCATGCAATGATCACGTAGCTACCATGTACTGGTCACGTGAATGATCATGCACTGATCACGTAATTGATCATGCACTGATCATGTGGCTGATCATGCACTGATCACGTGCCTGGTCATGCACTGATCACGTGGCTGATCATACGCTGATCACATGACTGATCATACACTGATCTAGTGTCTGATCATGCACTGATCACGTGGCTATCATGCACTGCTCACGTGGCTGATCATGCAATAATCACACAGATACCATGTACTGGTCACATGACGGATCATGCACTGATTACGTGACTGATCATGCAGTGATCACGTGGCTATCGTGCACTACTCACGTGGCTGATCATGCAATGATCATGTAGCTACCATGTACAGGTCACGTGAATGATCATACACCCATCAGGTGACTGATCATGCACTGATCACGTGGCTGATCGTACACTGATCACGTAACTGATCATGCACTGATCACGTGACTGATCATGCACTGATCACGTGGCTATCATGCACTGATCACTTGGCTGGACATACACTGATCACGTGCCTGGTCATGCACTGATCACGTGGCTGATCATACGCTGATCACATGACTGATCATACACTGATCTAGTGTCTGATCATGCACTGATCACGTGGCTATCATGCACTGCTCACGTGGCTGATCATGCAATAATCACGCAGATACCATGTACTGGTCACATGACTGATCATGCACTGATTATGTGACTGATCATGCAGTGATCACGTGGCTATCGTGCACTACTCACGTGGCTGATCATGCAATGATCATGTAGCTACCATGTACAGGTCACGTGAATGATCATACACCCATCAGGTGACTTATCATGCACTGATCACGTGGCTATCATGCACTGATCACGAGACTGATTATGCACTGATTACGTCTATATCATGCACTGATCACATGACTGCCCATGCACTGATCACCTGGATGATCATACACTAATCATGTGACTGATCATGCACTGATCACGTGGCTGATCATGCACTGAATACGTGGCTCATCACGCACTGATCCGGTGGCTGATCACACACGTATCACGTGACTGATCATGTACAGATCACGTGACTAATCATGAAATGATCACGTGGCTATCCTGCACTGATCACGTGGCTGATCACACACGTATCACGTGACTGATCATGCACTGATCACGTGGCTATCATGCACTGATCACGTGGCTATCATGCACTGATATCATGCACTGGTCACGTGGCTGATCACACACGTATCACGTGACTGATCATGCACTGATCACGTGGCTATCATGCACAGATCACGTGGCTGATCATGCACTGATCACGTGGCTATCATGCACTGATTATTTGGCTGTCATACACTGATCATGTGTCTGGTCATGCACTGATCATGTGGCTGATCATGCACTGATCACGTGACTGATCATGCACTGATCACGTGTCTATCATACACTGATCACGTGGCTATCATGCACAGATCACGTGGCTGATCATGCAATGATCACGTAGCTACCATGTACTGGTCACGTGACTGATCATGCACTGAACACGTGGCTGATCATGCACTGATCACCTGGCTGATCATGAACTGATCACGTAATTGATCATGCACTGATCACGTGGCTGATCATGCAATGATCACCTAGCTACCATGTAATGGTCCCGTGAGTGATCATGCACTGATCACGTGGCTGATCATGCACTGAACACGTGACTGATCATGCACTGATCACGTGACTGATCATGCACTGATCACGTGGCTATCACGCACTGATCACGTGACTGATCATCCACTGATCAGTTGGCTATCATGCACTGATTACTTGGCTGATCATACACTGATCACGTGACTGATAATGCACTGATCATCTGGCTATAATGCCCTCATAACCTGACTATCGTGCACTGATCACGTGGTTGATCATACACTGATCACGAGACTGATCATGCACTGATCACGTCTATATCATGCACTGATCACATGACTGCCCATGCACTGATCACCCGGATGATCATACACTGATCATGTGACAGATCATGCACTGATCACGTGGCTATCATGCACTGCTCACGCGGCTGTTCATGCAATGATCACGTAGCTACCATGTACTGGTCACGTGAGTGATCATGCACTGATCACGTGACTGATCATGCACTGATCTCATGGCAATCATGCACGGCTCATGTGGCTGATCATGTAATGATCACCTAGCTACCATATACTGGTCAAGTGACTGATCATGCACTGATCACGTAATTCATCATGCAGTGATCACGTGGCTGATCATGCACTGATCACGTGGCTATCATGCACTTATCACATGGCTGGTCATACACTTTTCATATAGCTACCATGTACAGGTCACGTGAATGAACATACACCCATCAGGTGACTGATCATGCACTGATCACGTGCCTATCATGCACTGACCACGAGACTGAAAATGCACTGATCACGTCTAATCATGCACTGATCACATGACTGCCCATGCACTGATCAGGTGGATGATCATACACTAATCATGTGACAGATCATGCACTGATCACGTGGCTGATCATGCACTGATACCGTGACTGAGCATGGACTGATCACATGACTATCATGTAGTGATCACGTGACTTAATGGCGCTGATCATGTGACTGATCATGCACTGATCACATAATTGATCCTGCACTGATCACATGGCTCATCACGCACTGAACCGGTGGCTGATCACACACGTATCACATGACTGATCATGTACAGATCACGTGAATAATCATGAAGTGATCACGTGGCTATCCTGCACTGATCACGTGGATATCATGCACTGATCATGTGGCTGATCACACACGTATCACGTGACTGATCATGCACTGATCACGTGGCTATCATGCACTGATCACGTGGCTATCATGCACTGATCACGTGGCTGATCATGCAATGATCACGTAGCTACCACGCACTGGTCACGTGACTGATCATGCACTGATCAGGTAATTGATCATGCACTGATCACGTGACTGATCATGCACAGATCACGTGACTGATCATGCACAGATCACGTGACTGATCATGCACTGATCACGTGGCTATCATGCACTGCTCACGTGGCTGATCATGCAATGATCACGCAGCTACCATGTACTGGTCACATGACTGATCATGCACTGATCACATAATTGTTCATGCACTGTTCATAGCCCTGGCCTGACTGATTCCTGCCTACTCAGCTCTATGTTCATTGCCTCCAGAGGCACATGATCAGTGTGTGAACACCAAACATGATCAGCACATGATCAGTCACATGATCAATGCATGATAAGCCACGGT
>NW_020190215.1:0-27522 GCF_002263795.3 Bos taurus
ATCACTGCATGATTCAGTCACGTGATCAGTGCATGATCAGTCACGTTATCAGTGTATGATCAGCCACGTGATCAGTGCATGATGAGCCAAATGATCAGTGCATGATCAATTACGTGATCAGTGCATGATCAGCCACGTGATTAGTGCATGATCAGTCACGTGATCAGTGCATGGTCAGTCACGTAAACAGTGCATGATCATCCACGTGATCAGTGCATGTGGAGCATGTACAATGCATGATAGCACCGTGATCAGTGCACGATCAGTCCCGTGATGAGTGTATGATCAGCAAACTGATCAGTGCAAGATAGCTACATGATCAGTGCATGATCAGCCACGTCATCAGTGCATGATAGCCACGTTAAGCAGTGCTACAATTACATGATCAGTGCATGCGCATTCGCACGTGATCAGTGCATGATAGCCACGTGATCAGTGCATGATCATTCACGTTGATATGTGTGTGATCAGCCACGTGAACAGTTTGGGATGCTCAGTCACGTGGTAAGTCCTGCTGAGCTGCGTGATTACTGTCTGCTCATCTGCTTGACAATTGCCAGCTGAGCTGTTACGATTCCTGCCTGTCATCTCCTTGACAATTGCCACCTGTGCTGCGTAATTCCTGCTGCTCATTCTACTTGATTATTGCCAGGTGAGCAGCATGATTTCTCAAAACTGAGTTCCATGATTATAGCCTGCTCGACAGATTCCTGCCTACTCAGCTCTTTGTTCACTGCCTGCAGATGCACATGATCAGTGTGTGGACACCAAACATGATCAGCACATGGATCAGTCACATGATCAATGCATGATAAGCCAGGTGATCAGTGCATGATCAATTACGTGATCATTGCATGATGAGCCACGTGAGCAGTGCATGATAGCCACGTGATCAGTGCATGTCACTCACGTGATCAGTGCATGATCAGTTCACGTTTTCAGTGCAAGATCAGCCACGTGATCAGTGCATGATCATTACGTGATCAGTGCATGATATCCACGTGTCAGTGCATGATCAATCACGTGATCAGTGCCTGCTGAGCTGCGTGATTACTGTCGCTCATCTGCTTGACAATTGGCAGCTGAGCTGCACGATTCCTGCCTGTCATCTGACTTGACAATTGCCAGCTGTGCTGCGTAATTCCTGCCTGCTCAGCTGCTTGATTATTGCCAGCTGAGCAGCATGATTACTCAACATGAGTTCCATGATTATTGCCTGCTGACTGTTTTGATTCGTGCCTACTCAGCTCTTTGTTTATTGCCTCCAGAGGCACATGATCAGTGTATGATAGCAAACATGATCAGCACATGATCAGTCACATGATCAGCGCCATTAAGTCACGTGATTTACTACATGATAGTTATCGTGATCAGTCCATGCTCAGTCACGGTATCAGTGCATGATTAGCCACGTGATCAGTGCATGTTCAGCCAGGTGATTCAGTACATGATCTGTCACATGATTAGTCTATAATCATCCACGTGATCAGTCATGGGCAGTCATGTGATCAGTGCATGATATAGACGTGATCAGTGCATGATCAGTCTCGTGATCAGTGCATGATAGCCACGTGATCACTGCATGATCAGTCACATGATCAGTGCATGATCAGTCATGTGACCAGTACATGTAGCTGCATGATCATCGCGCATGATCAGCCACGTGAGCAAGTGGCATGATAGCCACGTGAGGCAGTGCATGATCAGACACACACGGTCAGTGCATGATCAGTCACATGATCAGTGCATGATCACCACGTGATCAGTGCATGACCAGGCACGTGGATCAGTGTATGTTCAGCCAAGTGATCAGTGCATGATAGCCACGTGAGTGTGCATGATCAGTCACGTGATCAGTGCATGATCAGTCACGTGATCAGTGTATGTTCAGCCAAGTGATCAGTGCATGATAGCCACGTGATCAGTGCATGTTCAGTCACGTGATCAGTGCATGGTCAGTCACTGTGATCAGTGCATGATCATCCACGTGATCAGTGCATGGGAGTCATGCAATCAATGCATGATAGCGCCTTGATCAGTGCACGATCAGTCCCGTGAATGAGTGTATGATCAGCCAAGGGACAGTGCAAGATAGCTACGTGATCAGTGCATGATCAGTCACCTGATGGGTGTATGATCATTCACGTGACCTGTACATGGTAGCCTACATAATCATTTGCATGATCAGCCACGTGAGTAGTGCATGATAGCCAAGTGATCACTGCATGATCAGTCACGCGATCAGTGCATGATCAGTCATGTGACCAGTACATGGTAGCTGTGTGATCATCGCATGATCAGCCACGTGAGCAGTGCATGATAGCCACGTGATCAGTGCATGATCAGACTCGAGATCAGTGCATGATCAGTCACGTGATCAGTGCATGATCAGTCTCATGATCAGTGCATGATAGCCACGTGATCAGTGCATGATCAGTCCACCTGATGGGTGTATGATCATTCACGTGACCTGTACATGGTAGCTACAAATTCATTGCATGAATCAGCCACGTGAAGTAGTGCATGATAGCCAAGTGATCACTGCTGATCAGTCACGCGATCAGTGCATGATCAGTCATGTGACCAGTACATGGTAGCTGTGTGATCATCGCATGATCAGCCACCGTGAGCAGTGCATGATAGCCCACGTGATCAGTGCATGATCAGACTCGAAGATCAGTGCATGATCAGTCACGTGATCAGTGCATGATCAGCCAGGTGATCAGTGCATGACCAGGCACGTGATCAGTGTATGTCCAGGCCAAGTGATCAGTGCATTATAGCCACGTGATCAGTGCATGATCAGTCACGTGATCAGTGCATGATCAGTCACATGATCAATGTATGATCAGACTCGAGATCAGTGCATGATCAGTGACGTGATGAGTGCATGATCAGTCATGTAATCTGTGCATGACCAGTCACGTGATCAGTGTATGACCAGCCATGTGATCAGTGCATGATAGCCACGTGATCAGTGCATGATCAGTCACGTGATCAATGTATGATCATCTCGAGATCAGTGCATGATCAGTCACGTGATCAGTGCATGATCAGCCAGGTGATCAGTGCATGACCAGGCACGTGATCAGTGTATGACCAGCCATGTGATCAGTGCATGATAGCCACGTGATCAGTGCATGATAAGTCACGTGATCAGTGCATGATCAGTCACGTGTTCAGTGCATGATCAGCCACATGATCAGTGCATGATCAGTCACGTGACCAGCACATGGTAGCTGCGTGATCAGTGTATGACCAGCCAAGTGATCAGTGCATGATAGCCACGTGATCAGTGCATGATCAGTCACGTGATCAGTGCATGATCAGCCACATGATCAGTGCATGATCAGTCACGTGACCAGTACATGGTAGCTGCGAGATCATTTCATGATCAACCACGTTAACAGTGCATGATAGCCACGTGATCAGTGCTTGATCACCCACATGATCAGTGCATGATCAATTACGTGATCAGTGCAAGATCAGTCACGTGACCAGTACATGGTAGCTACGTGATCAGTGCATGATAGCCACGTGATCAGTGCATGATCAGTCACGTGATACATGTGTGATCAGCCACGTGAATCGTGCATGATATCCACGTGATCAGTGCATGATCAGTCACGTGACAGGTGTGTGATAAGCCATGTGAACAGTGCATGTTCAGCCATGTGATCAGTGCATGATATCCACGTGATCAGTGCATGATATCCACGTGATCAGTGCATGATCAGTCTCGTGAACAGTGCATGATCAGTCACGTAATCAGTGCATGATAGCCACGTGATCAGTGCATGATCAGTCACGTGATACGTGTGTGATCAGCCACGTGATCAGTGCATGATGAGTCAGGTGATCAGTGCAGGATTAATTACGTGATCAGTGCATGATCAGTCACGTGACCAGTGCATGGTAGCTACGTGATCATTGCATGATCAGCCACGTGATCAGTGCATGATAGCCACGTGATCAGTGCATGATAGCCACGTGATCAGTGCATGATCAGTCACGTGATACGTGTGTGATCAGCCACGTGATCAGTGCATGTTATGCACGTGATCAGTGCAGGATAGCCACGTGATCACTTCATGATATATTACGTGATCTGTACATGATCAGTCACGTGATACGTGTGTGATCAGCCACCGGATCAGTGCGTGATGAGCCATGTGATCAGTGCAGCATCAATTACGTGATCAGTGCATGATCAGTCACATGACCAGTACATGGTAGCTACGTGAACATTGCGTGATCAGCCACGTGATCAGTGCATGATAGCTACGTGATCAGTGCATGATAGCCACATGATCAGTGCATGAGAGCCACGTGATCAGTGCATGATCAGTCACGTGATACACGTGTGATCAGCCACGTGATCAGTGCATGATGAGCCACGTGATCAGTGCAGGATCAATTACGTGATCAGTGCATGATCAGTCACGTGACCAGTACATGGTTGCTATGTGATCCTTGCATGATCAGCCACGTGAGCAGAGCATGATAGGCACGTGATCAGAGCATGATCAGTCACGTGATCAGTACATGATCATTCACTTGAACAGTGCATGATCATTGACGTGATCTGTGCATGATCAGTCACGTGACCAGTATATGGTAGCTATGTGATCATTCCATGACGAGCCACGTGAGCAGTGCATGATAGCCACGTGATGTGTGCATGATCAGTTACGTGAGCAGAGTATGATCAGCCACGTGATCAGTGCATGAGTTCCACGTGAACAGTGCATGTTCAGCCACGTGATCAGTGCATGATAGCCACGTGATCAGTGCATGATCAGTTACCTGAGCAGTGTATGATCAGCCACGTGATCAGTGCATGCCCAGGCACGTGATCAGTGTATGTCCAGCCAAGTGATCAGTGCATGATAGCCACGTGAGCAGTGCATGATAGCCACGTGATGTGTGCATGATCAGTTACGTGAGCAGAGTATGGTCAGCCACGTGGTCAGTGCATGAGTGCCACGTGAAAAGTGCATGATCAGTCATGTGATCAGTGTATGACCAGCCAAGTGATCAGTGCAGGATAGCCACGTGATCACTGCATGATCAGTCACGTGATCAGTGCATGATCAGTCACGTTATCAGTGTATGATCAGCCACGTGATCAGTGCATGATGAGCCAAATGATCAGTGCATGATCAATTACGTGATCAGTGCATGATCAGCCACGTGATTAGTGCATGATCAGTCACGTGATCAGTGCATGGTCAGTCACGTAAACAGTGCATGATCATCCACGTGATCAGTGCATGTGGAGGCATGTAGACAATGCATGATAGCACCGTGATCAGTGCACGATCAGTCCCGTGATGAGTGTATGATCAGCAAACTGATCAGTGCAAGATAGCTACATGATCAGTGCATGATCAGCCACGTCATCAGTGCATGATAGCCACGTAAGCAGTGCATACAATTACATGATCAGTGCATGCGCAATCACGTGATCAGTGCATGATAGCCACGTGATCAGTGCATGATCATTCACGTGATATGTGTGTGATCAGCCACGTGAACAGTGCATGCTCAGTCACGTGGTAAGTCCTGCTGAGCTGCGTGATTACTGTCTGCTCATCTGCTTGACAATTGCCAGCTGAGCTGTACGATTCCTGCCTGTCATCTCCTTGACAATTGCCACCTGTGCTGCGTAATTCCTGCCTGCTCATCTACTTGATTATTGCCAGGTGAGCAGCATGATTTCTCAAAACTGAGTTCCATGATTATAGCCTGCTGACAGATTCCTGCCTACTCAGCTCTTTGTTCACTGCCTGCAGATGCACATGATCAGTGTGTGACACCAAACATGATCAGCACATGATCAGTCACATGATCAATGCATGATAAGCCAGGTGATCAGTGCATGATCAATTACGTGATCATTGCATGATGAGCCACGTGAGCAGTGCATGATAGCCACGTGATCAGTGCATGATCACTCACGTGATCAGTTCATGATCAGTCACGTTTTCAGTGCAAGATCAGCCACGTGATCAGTGCATGATCAATTACGTGATCAGTGCATGATATCCACGTGTTCAGTGCATGATCAATCACGTGATCAGTGCCTGCTGAGCTGCGTGATTACTGTCTGCTCATCTGCTTGACAATTGGCAGCTGAGCTGCACGATTCCTGCCTGTCATCTGCTTGACAATTGCCAGCTGTGCTGCGTAATTCCTGCCTGCTCAGCTGCTTGATTATTGCCAGCTGAGCAGCATGATTCCTCACACATGAGTTCCATGATTATTGCCTGCTGACTGTTTGATTCGTGCCTACTCAGCTCTTTGTTTATTGCCTCCAGAGGCACATGATCAGTGTATGATAGCAAACATGATCAGCACATGATCAGTCACATGATCAGCGCCATTAAGTCACGTGATTACTACATGATAGTTATGTGATCAGTCCATGCTCAGTCACGGTATCAGTGCATGATCAGCCACGTGATCAGTGCATGATCAGCCAGGTGATCAGTACATGATCTGTCACATGATTAGTCTATAATCATCCACGTGATCAGTGCATGGGCAGTCATGTGATCAGTGCATGATATAGACGTGATCAGTGCATGATCAGTCTCGTGATCAGTGCATGATAGCCACGTGATCACTGCATGATCAGTCACATGATCAGTGCATGATCAGTCATGTGACCAGTACATGGTAGCTGCATGATCATCGCATGATCAGCCACGTGAGCAGTGCATGATAGCCACGTGAGCAGTGCATGATCAGACACACGGTCAGTGCATGATCAGTCACATGATCAGTGCATGATCAGCCACGTGATCAGTGCATGACCAGGCACGTGATCAGTGTATGTTCAGCCAAGTGATCAGTGCATGATAGCCACGTGAGTGTGCATGATCAGTCACGTGATCAGTGCATGATCAGTCACGTGATCAGTGTATGTTCAGCCAAGTGATCAGTGCATGATAGCCACGTGATCAGTGCATGTTCAGTCACGTGATCAGTGCATGGTCAGTCACGTGATCAGTGCATGATCATCCACGTGATCAGTGCATGGGGAGTCATGCAATCAATGCATGATAGCGCCTTGATCAGTGCACGATCAGTCCCGTGATGAGTGTATGATCAGCCAAGGGATCAGTGCAAGATAGCTACGTGATCAGTGCATGATCAGTCACCTGATGGGTGTATGATCATTCACGTGACCTGTACATGGTAGCTACATAATCATTGCATGATCAGCCACGTGAGTAGTGCATGATAGCCAAGTGATCACTGCATGATCAGTCACGCGATCAGTGCATGATCAGTCATGTGACCAGTACATGGTAGCTGTGTGATCATCGCATGATCAGCCACGTGAGCAGTGCATGATAGCCACGTGATCAGTGCATGATCAGACTCGAGATCAGTGCATGATCAGTCACGTGATCAGTGCATGATCAGCCAGGTGATCAGTGCATGACCAGGCACGTGATCAGTGTATGTCCAGCCAAGTGATCAGTGCATTATAGCCACGTGATCAGTGCATGATCAGTCACGTGATCAGTGCATGATCAGTCACATGATCAATGTATGATCAGACTCGAGATCAGTGCATGATCAGTGACGTGATGAGTGCATGATCAGTCATGTAATCTGTGCATGACCAGTCACGTGATCAGTGTATGACCAGCCATGTGATCAGTGCATGATAGCCACGTGATCAGTGCATGATCAGTCACGTGATCAATGTATGATCATCTCGAGATCAGTGCATGATCAGTCACGTGATCAGTGCATGATCAGCCAGGTGATCAGTGCATGACCAGGCACGTGATCAGTGTATGACCAGCCATGTGATCAGTGCATGATAGCCACGTGATCAGTGCATGATAAGTCACGTGATCAGTGCATGATCAGTCACGTGTTCAGTGCATGATCAGCCACATGATCAGTGCATGATCAGTCACGTGACCAGCACATGGTAGCTGCGTGATCAGTGTATGACCAGCCAAGTGATCAGTGCATGATAGCCACGTGATCAGTGCATGATCAGTCACGTGATCAGTGCATGATCAGCCACATGATCAGTGCATGATCAGTCACGTGACCAGTACATGGTAGCTGCGAGATCATTTCATGATCAACCACGTTAACAGTGCATGATAGCCACGTGATCAGTGCTTGATCACCCACATGATCAGTGCATGATCAATTACGTGATCAGTGCAAGATCAGTCACGTGACCAGTACATGGTAGCTACGTGATCAGTGCATGATAGCCACGTGATCAGTGCATGATCAGTCACGTGATACATGTGTGATCAGCCACGTGAATCGTGCATGATATCCACGTGATCAGTGCATGATCAGTCACGTGACAGGTGTGTGATAAGCCATGTGAACAGTGCATGTTCAGCCATGTGATCAGTGCATGATATCCACGTGATCAGTGCATGATATCCACGTGATCAGTGCATGATCAGTCTCGTGAACAGTGCATGATCAGTCACGTAATCAGTGCATGATAGCCACGTGATCAGTGCATGATCAGTCACGTGATACGTGTGTGATCAGCCACGTGATCAGTGCATGATGAGTCAGGTGATCAGTGCAGGATTAATTACGTGATCAGTGCATGATCAGTCACGTGACCAGTGCATGGTAGCTACGTGATCATTGCATGATCAGCCACGTGATCAGTGCATGATAGCCACGTGATCAGTGCATGATAGCCACGTGATCAGTGCATGATCAGTCACGTGATACGTGTGTGATCAGCCACGTGATCAGTGCATGTTATGCACGTGATCAGTGCAGGATAGCCACGTGATCACTTCATGATTATTTACGTGATCTGTACATGATCAGTCACGTGATACGTGTGTGATCAGCCACCGGATCAGTGCGTGATGAGCCATGTGATCAGTGCAGCATCAATTACGTGATCAGTGCATGATCAGTCACATGACCAGTACATGGTAGCTACGTGAACATTGCGTGATCAGCCACGTGATCAGTGCATGATAGCTACGTGATCAGTGCATGATAGCCACATGATCAGTGCATGAGAGCCACGTGATCAGTGCATGATCAGTCACGTGATACACGTGTGATCAGCCACGTGATCAGTGCATGATGAGCCACGTGATCAGTGCAGGATCAATTACGTGATCAGTGCATGATCAGTCACGTGACCAGTACATGGTTGCTATGTGATCCTTGCATGATCAGCCACGTGAGCAGAGCATGATAGGCACGTGATCAGAGCATGATCAGTCACGTGATCAGTACATGATCATTCACTTGAACAGTGCATGATCATTGACGTGATCTGTGCATGATCAGTCACGTGACCAGTATATGGTAGCTATGTGATCATTCCATGACGAGCCACGTGAGCAGTGCATGATAGCCACGTGATGTGTGCATGATCAGTTACGTGAGCAGAGTATGATCAGCCACGTGATCAGTGCATGAGTTCCACGTGAACAGTGCATGTTCAGCCACGTGATCAGTGCATGATAGCCACGTGATCAGTGCATGATCAGTTACCTGAGCAGTGTATGATCAGCCACGTGATCAGTGCATGCCCAGGCACGTGATCAGTGTATGTCCAGCCAAGTGATCAGTGCATGATAGCCACGTGAGCAGTGCATGATAGCCACGTGATGTGTGCATGATCAGTTACGTGAGCAGAGT
The DNA here is from genome assembly GCF_002263795.3 of Bos taurus. Taxonomy (NCBI): domain Eukaryota; kingdom Metazoa; phylum Chordata; class Mammalia; order Artiodactyla; family Bovidae; genus Bos; species Bos taurus. Next base: position 9,673 of record NW_020190215.1, read on the forward strand.
ATGGTCAGCCACGTGGTCAGTGCATGAGTGCCACGTGAAAAGTGCATGATCAGTCATGTGATCAGTGTATGACCAGCCAAGTGATCAGTGCAGGATAGCCACGTGATCACTGCATGATCAGTCACGTGATCAGTGCATGATCAGTCACGTTATCAGTGTATGATCAGCCACGTGATCAGTGCATGATGAGCCAAATGATCAGTGCATGATCAATTACGTGATCAGTGCATGATCAGCCACGTGATTAGTGCATGATCAGTCACGTGATCAGTGCATGGTCAGTCACGTAAACAGTGCATGATCATCCACGTGATCAGTGCATGTGGAGGCATGTAGACAATGCATGATAGCACCGTGATCAGTGCACGATCAGTCCCGTGATGAGTGTATGATCAGCAAACTGATCAGTGCAAGATAGCTACATGATCAGTGCATGATCAGCCACGTCATCAGTGCATGATAGCCACGTAAGCAGTGCATACAATTACATGATCAGTGCATGCGCAATCACGTGATCAGTGCATGATAGCCACGTGATCAGTGCATGATCATTCACGTGATATGTGTGTGATCAGCCACGTGAACAGTGCATGCTCAGTCACGTGGTAAGTCCTGCTGAGCTGCGTGATTACTGTCTGCTCATCTGCTTGACAATTGCCAGCTGAGCTGTACGATTCCTGCCTGTCATCTCCTTGACAATTGCCACCTGTGCTGCGTAATTCCTGCCTGCTCATCTACTTGATTATTGCCAGGTGAGCAGCATGATTTCTCAAAACTGAGTTCCATGATTATAGCCTGCTGACAGATTCCTGCCTACTCAGCTCTTTGTTCACTGCCTGCAGATGCACATGATCAGTGTGTGACACCAAACATGATCAGCACATGATCAGTCACATGATCAATGCATGATAAGCCAGGTGATCAGTGCATGATCAATTACGTGATCATTGCATGATGAGCCACGTGAGCAGTGCATGATAGCCACGTGATCAGTGCATGATCACTCACGTGATCAGTTCATGATCAGTCACGTTTTCAGTGCAAGATCAGCCACGTGATCAGTGCATGATCAATTACGTGATCAGTGCATGATATCCACGTGTTCAGTGCATGATCAATCACGTGATCAGTGCCTGCTGAGCTGCGTGATTACTGTCTGCTCATCTGCTTGACAATTGGCAGCTGAGCTGCACGATTCCTGCCTGTCATCTGCTTGACAATTGCCAGCTGTGCTGCGTAATTCCTGCCTGCTCAGCTGCTTGATTATTGCCAGCTGAGCAGCATGATTCCTCACACATGAGTTCCATGATTATTGCCTGCTGACTGTTTGATTCGTGCCTACTCAGCTCTTTGTTTATTGCCTCCAGAGGCACATGATCAGTGTATGATAGCAAACATGATCAGCACATGATCAGTCACATGATCAGCGCCATTAAGTCACGTGATTACTACATGATAGTTATGTGATCAGTCCATGCTCAGTCACGGTATCAGTGCATGATCAGCCACGTGATCAGTGCATGATCAGCCAGGTGATCAGTACATGATCTGTCACATGATTAGTCTATAATCATCCACGTGATCAGTGCATGGGCAGTCATGTGATCAGTGCATGATATAGACGTGATCAGTGCATGATCAGTCTCGTGATCAGTGCATGATAGCCACGTGATCACTGCATGATCAGTCACATGATCAGTGCATGATCAGTCATGTGACCAGTACATGGTAGCTGCATGATCATCGCATGATCAGCCACGTGAGCAGTGCATGATAGCCACGTGAGCAGTGCATGATCAGACACACGGTCAGTGCATGATCAGTCACATGATCAGTGCATGATCAGCCACGTGATCAGTGCATGACCAGGCACGTGATCAGTGTATGTTCAGCCAAGTGATCAGTGCATGATAGCCACGTGAGTGTGCATGATCAGTCACGTGATCAGTGCATGATCAGTCACGTGATCAGTGTATGTTCAGCTAAGTGATCAGTGTATGATAGCCACGTGATCAGTGCATGTTCAGTCACGTGATCAGTGCATGGTCAGTCACGTGATCAGTGCATGATCATCCACGTGATCAGTGCACGGGGAGTCATGCAATCAATGCATGATAGCGCCTTGATCAGTGCACGATCAGTCCCGTGATGAGTGTATGATCAGCCAAGGGATCAGTGCAAGATAGCTACGTGATCAGTGCATGATCAGTCACCTGATGGGTGTATGATCATTCACGTGACCTGTACATGGTAGCTACATAATCATTGCATGATCAGCCACGTGAGTAGTGCATGATAGCCAAGTGATCACTGCATGATCAGTCACGCGATCAGTGCATGATCAGTCATGTGACCAGTACATGGTAGCTGCGTGATCATCGCATGATCAGCCACGTGAGCAGTGCATGATAGCCACGTGATCAGTGCATGATCAGACTCGAGATCAGTGCATGATCAGTCACGTGATCAGTGCATGATCAGTCTCATGATCAGTGCATGATAGCCACGTGATCAGTGCATGATCAGTCACCTGATGGGTGTATGATCATTCACGTGACCTGTACATGGTAGCTACATAATCATTGCATGATCAGCCACGTGAGTAGTGCATGATAGCCAAGTGATCACTGCATGATCAGTCACGCGATCAGTGCATGATCAGTCATGTGACCAGTACATGGTAGCTGTGTGATCATCGCATGATCAGCCACGTGAGCAGTGCATGATAGCCACGTGATCAGTGCATGATCAGACTCGAGATCAGTGCATGATCAGTCACGTGATCAGTGCATGATCAGCCAGGTGATCAGTGCATGACCAGGCACGTGATCAGTGTATGTCCAGCCAAGTGATCAGTGCATTATAGCCACGTGATCAGTGCATGATCAGTCACGTGATCAGTGCATGATCAGTCACATGATCAATGTATGATCAGACTCGAGATCAGTGCATGATCAGTGACGTGATGAGTGCATGATCAGTCATGTAATCTGTGCATGACCAGTCACGTGATCAGTGTATGACCAGCCATGTGATCAGTGCATGATAGCCACGTGATCAGTGCATGATCAGTCACGTGATCAATGTATGATCATCTCGAGATCAGTGCATGATCAGTCACGTGATCAGTGCATGATCAGCCAGGTGATCAGTGCATGACCAGGCACGTGATCAGTGTATGACCAGCCATGTGATCAGTGCATGATAGCCACGTGATCAGTGCATGATAAGTCACGTGATCAGTGCATGATCAGTCACGTGTTCAGTGCATGATCAGCCACATGATCAGTGCATGATCAGTCACGTGACCAGCACATGGTAGCTGCGTGATCAGTGTATGACCAGCCAAGTGATCAGTGCATGATAGCCACGTGATCAGTGCATGATCAGTCACGTGATCAGTGCATGATCAGCCACATGATCAGTGCATGATCAGTCACGTGACCAGTACATGGTAGCTGCGAGATCATTTCATGATCAACCACGTTAACAGTGCATGATAGCCACGTGATCAGTGCTTGATCACCCACATGATCAGTGCATGATCAATTACGTGATCAGTGCAAGATCAGTCACGTGACCAGTACATGGTAGCTACGTGATCAGTGCATGATAGCCACGTGATCAGTGCATGATCAGTCACGTGATACATGTGTGATCAGCCACGTGAATCGTGCATGATATCCACGTGATCAGTGCATGATCAGTCACGTGACAGGTGTGTGATAAGCTATGTGAACAGTGCATGTTCAGCCATGTGATCAGTGCATGATATCCACGTGATCAGTGCATGATATCCACGTGATCAGTGCATGATCAGTCTCGTGAACAGTGCATGATCAGTCACGTAATCAGTGCATGATAGCCACGTGATCAGTGCATGATCAGTCACGTGATACGTGTGTGATCAGCCACGTGATCAGTGCATGATGAGTCAGGTGATCAGTGCAGGATTAATTATGTGATCAGTGCATGATCAGTCACGTGACCAGTGCATGGTAGCTACGTGATCATTGCATGATCAGCCACGTGATCAGTGCATGATAGCCACGTGATCAGTGCATGATAGCCACGTGATCAGTGCATGATCAGTCACGTGATACGTGTGTGATCAGCCACGTGATCAGTGCATGTTATGCACGTGATCAGTGCAGGATAGCCACGTGATCACTTCATGATTATTTACGTGATCTGTACATGATCAGTCACGTGATACGTGTGTGATCAGCCACCGGATCAGTGCGTGATGAGCCATGTGGTCAGTGCAGCATCAATTACGTGATCAGTGCATGATCAGTCACATGACCAGTACATGGTAGCTACGTGAACATTGCGTGATCAGCCACGTGATCAGTGCATGATAGCTACGTGATCAGTGCATGATAGCCACATGATCAGTGCATGAGAGCCACGTGATCAGTGCATGATCAGTCACGTGATACACGTGTGATCAGCCACGTGATCAGTGCATGATGAGCCACGTGATCAGTGCAGGATCAATTACGTGATCAGTGCATGATCAGTCACGTGACCAGTACATGGTTGCTATGTGATCCTTGCATGATCAGCCACGTGAGCAGAGCATGATAGGCACGTGATCAGAGCATGATCAGTCACGTGATCAGTACATGATCATTCACTTGAACAGTGCATGATCATTGACGTGATCTGTGCATGATCAGTCACGTGACCAGTATATGGTAGCTATGTGATCATTCCATGACGAGCCACGTGAGCAGTGCATGATATCCACGTGATGTGTGCATGATCAGTTACGTGAGCAGAGTATGATCAGCCACGTGATCAGTGCATGAGTTCCACGTGAACAGTGCATGTTCAGCCACGTGATCAGTGCATGATAGCCACGTGATCAGTGCATGATCAGTTACCTGAGCAGTGTATGATCAGCCACGTGATCAGTGCATGCCCAGGCACGTGATCAGTGTATGTCCAGCCAAGTGATCAGTGCATGATAGCCACGTGAGCAGTGCATGATAGCCACGTGATGTGTGCATGATCAGTTACGTGAGCAGAGTATGGTCAGCCACGTGGTCAGTGCATGAGTGCCACGTGAAAAGTGCATGATCAGTCATGTGATCAGTGTATGACCAGCCAAGTGATCAGTGCAGGATAGCCACGTGATCACTGCATGATCAGTCACGTGATCAGTGCATGATCAGTCACGTTATCAGTGTATGATCAGCCACGTGATCAGTGCATGATGAGCCAAATGATCAGTGCATGATCAATTACGTGATCAGTGCATGATCAGCCACGTAAACAGTGCATGATCATCCACGTGATCAGTGCATGGTCAGTCACGTAAACAGTGCATGATCATCCACGTGATCAGTGCATGTGGAGGCATGTAGACAATGCATGATAGCACCGTGATCAGTGCACGATCAGTCCCGTGATGAGTGTATGATCAGCAAACTGATCAGTGCAAGATAGCTACATGATCAGTGCATGATCAGCCACGTCATCAGTGCATGATAGCCACGTAAGCAGTGCATACAATTACATGATCAGTGCATGCGCAATCATGTGATCAGTGCATGATAGCCACGTGATCAGTGCATGATCATTCACGTGATATGTGTGTGATCAGCCACGTGAACAGTGCATGCTCAGTCACGTGGTAAGTCCTGCTGAGCTGCGTGATTACTGTCTGCTCATCTGCTTGACAATTGCCAGCTGAGCTGTACGATTCCTGCCTGTCATCTCCTTGACAATTGCCACCTGTGCTGCGTAATTCCTGCCTGCTCATCTACTTGATTATTGCCAGGTGAGCAGCATGATTTCTCAAAACTGAGTTCCATGATTATAGCCTGCTGACAGATTCCTGCCTACTCAGCTCTTTGTTCATTGCCTGCAGATGCACATGATCAGTGTGTGACACCAAACATGATCAGCACATGATCAGTCACATGATCAATGCATGATAAGCCAGGTGATCAGTGCATGATCAATTACGTGATCATTGCATGATGAGCCACGTGAGCAGTGCATGATCATTCACGTGATATGTGTGTGATCAGCCACGTGAACAGTGCATGCTCAGTCACGTGGTAAGTCCTGCTGAGCTGCGTGATTACTGTCTGCTCATCTGCTTGACAATTGCCAGCTGAGCTGTACGATTCCTGCCTGTCATCTCCTTGACAATTGCCACCTGTGCTGCGTAATTCCTGCCTGCTCATCTACTTGATTATTGCCAGGTGAGCAGCATGATTTCTCAAAACTGAGTTCCATGATTATAGCCTGCTGACAGATTCCTGCCTACTCAGCTCTTTGTTCATTGCCTGCAGATGCACATGATCAGTGTGTGACACCAAACATGATCAGCACATGATCAGTCACATGATCAATGCATGATAAGCCAGGTGATCAGTGCATGATCACTCACGTGATCAGTTCATGATCAGTCACGTTTTCAGTGCAAGATCAGCCACGTGATCAGTGCATGATCAATTACGTGATCAGTGCATGATATCCACGTGTTCAGTGCATGATCAATCACGTGATCAGTGCCTGCTGAGCTGCGTGATTACTGTCTGCTCATCTGCTTGACAATTGGCAGCTGAGCTGCACGATTCCTGCCTGTCATCTGCTTGACAATTGCCAGCTGTGCTGCGTAATTCCTGCCTGCTCAGCTGCTTGATTATTGCCAGCTGAGCAGCATGATTCCTCACACATGAGTTCCATGATTATTGCCTGCTGACTGTTTGATTCGTGCCTACTCAGCTCTTTGTTTATTGCCTCCAGAGGCACATGATCAGTGTATGATAGCAAACATGATCAGCGCATGATCAGTCACATGATCAGCGCCATTAAGTCACGTGATTACTACATGATAGTTATGTGATCAGTCCATGCTCAGTCACGGTATCAGTGCATGATCAGCCACGTGATCAGTGCATGATCAGCCAGGTGATCAGTACATGATCTGTCACATGATTAGTCTATAATCATCCACGTGATCAGTGCATGGGCAGTCATGTGATCAGTGCATGATATAGACGTGATCAGTGCATGATCAGTCTCGTGATCAGTGCATGATAGCCACTTGAACAGTGCATGATCAGTCAACTGATGGGTGTATGATCATTCACGTGACCTGTACATGGTAGCTACATGATCATTGCATGATCAGCCACGTGAGTAGTGCATGATAGCCACGTGATCACTGCATGATCAGTCACATGATCAGTGCATGATCAGTCATGTGACCAGTACATGGTAGCTGCGTGATCATCGCATGATCAGCCACGTGAGCAGTGCATGATAGCCACGTGAGCAGTGCATGATCAGACACACGGTCAGTGCATGATCAGTCACATGATCAGTGCATGATCAGCCACGTGATCAGTGCATGACCAGGCACGTGATCAGTGTATGTTCAGCCAAGTGATCAGTGCATGATAGCCACGTGATCAGTGCATGATCAGTCACGTGATCAGTGCATGATCAGTCACGTGATCAGTGTATGTTCAGCCAAGTGATCAGTGCATGATAGCCACGTGATCAGTGCATGTTCAGTCACGTGATCAGTGCATGGTCAGTCACGTGATCAGTGCATGATCATCCACGTGATCAGTGCATGGGGAGTCATGCAATCAATGCATGATAGCGCCTTGATCAGTGCACGATCAGTCCCGTGATGAGTGTATGATCAGCCAAGGGATCAGTGCAAGATAGCTACGTGATCAGTGCATGATCAGTCACCTGATGGGTGTATGATCATTCACGTGACCTGTACATGGTAGCTACATAATCATTGCATGATCAGCCACGTGAGTAGTGCATGATAGCCAAGTGATCACTGCATGATCAGTCACGCGATCAGTGCATGATCAGTCATGTGACCAGTACATGGTAGCTGTGTGATCATCGCATGATCAGCCACGTGAGCAGTGCATGATAGCCACGTGATCAGTGCATGATCAGACTCGAGATCAGTGCATGATCAGTCACGTGATCAGTGCATGATCAGTCTCATGATCAGTGCATGATAGCCACGTGATCAGTGCATGATCAGTCACCTGATGGGTGTATGATCATTCACGTGACCTGTACATGGTAGCTACATAATCATTGCATGATCAGCCACGTGAGTAGTGCATGATAGCCAAGTGATCACTGCATGATCAGTCACGTGATCAGTGCATGATCAGTCATGTGACCAGTACATGGTAGCTGTGTGATCATCGCATGATCAGCCACGTGAGCAGTGCATGATAGCCACGTGATCAATGTATGATCATCTCGAGATCAGTGCATGATCAGTCACGTGATCAGTGCATGATCAGCCAGGTGATCAGTGCATGACCAGGCACGTGATCAGTGTATGTCCAGCCAAGTGATCAGTGCATTATAGCCACGTGATCAGTGCATGATCAGTCACGTGATCAGTGCATGATCAGTCACATGATCAATGTATGATCAGACTCGAGATCAGTGCATGATCAGTGACGTGATGAGTGCATGATCAGTCATGTAATCTGTGCATGACCAGTCACGTGATCAGTGTATGACCAGCCATGTGATCAGTGCATGATAGCCACGTGATCAGTGCATGATCAGTCACGTGATCAATGTATGATCATCTCGAGATCAGTGCATGATCAGTCACGTGATCAGTGCATGATCAGCCAGGTGATCAGTGCATGACCAGGCACGTGATCAGTGTATGACCAGCCATGTGATCAGTGCATGATAGCCACGTGATCAGTGCATGATAAGTCACGTGATCAGTGCATGATCAGTCACGTGTTCAGTGCATGATCAGCCACATGATCAGTGCATGATCAGTCACGTGACCAGCACATGGTAGCTGCGTGATCAGTGTATGACCAGCCAAGTGATCAGTGCATGATAGCCACGTGATCAGTGCATGATCAGTCACGTGATCAGTGCATGATCAGCCACACGATCAGTGCATGATCAGTCACGTGACCAGTACATGGTAGCTGCGAGATCATTTCATGATCAACCACGTTAACAGTGCATGATAGCCACGTGATCAGTGCTTGATCACCCACATGATCAGTGCATGATCAATTACGTGATCAGTGCAAGATCAGTCACGTGACCAGTACATGGTAGCTACGTGATCAGTGCATGATAGCCACGTGATCAGTGCATGATAGCCACGTGATCAGTGCATGATCAGTCACGTGATACATGTGTGATCAGCCACGTGAATCGTGCATGATATCCACGTGATCAGTGCATGATCAGTCACGTGACAGGTGTGTGATAAGCCATGTGAACAGTGCATGTTCAGCCATGTGATCAGTGCATGATATCCACGTGATCAGTGCATGATATCCACGTGATCAGTGCATGATCAGTCTCGTGAACAGTGCATGATCAGTCACGTAATCAGTGCATGATAGCCACGTGATCAGTGCATGATCAGTCACGTGATACGTGTGTGATCAGCCACGTGATCAGTGCATGATGAGTCAGGTGATCAGTGCAGGATTAATTACGTGATCAGTGCATGATCAGTCACGTGACCAGTGCATGGTAGCTACGTGATCATTGCATGATCAGCCACGTGATCAGTGCATGATAGCCACGTGATCAGTGCATGATAGCCACGTGATCAGTGCATGATCACTCACGTGATCAGTTCATGATCAGTCACGTTTTCAGTGCAAGATCAGCCACGTGATCAGTGCATGATCAATTACGTGATCAGTGCATGATATCCACGTGTTCAGTGCATGATCAATCACGTGATCAGTGCCTGCTGAGCTGCGTGATTACTGTCTGCTCATCTGCTTGACAATTGGCAGCTGAGCTGCACGATTCCTGCCTGTCATCTGCTTGACAATTGCCAGCTGTGCTGCGTAATTCCTGCCTGCTCAGCTGCTTGATTATTGCCAGCTGAGCAGCATGATTCCTCACACATGAGTTCCATGATTATTGCCTGCTGACTGTTTGATTCGTGCCTACTCAGCTCTTTGTTTATTGCCTCCAGAGGCACATGATCAGTGTATGATAGCAAACATGATCAGCGCATGATCAGTCACATGATCAGCGCCATTAAGTCACGTGATTACTACATGATAGTTATGTGATCAGTCCATGCTCAGTCACGGTATCAGTGCATGATCAGCCACGTGATCAGTGCATGATCAGCCAGGTGATCAGTACATGATCTGTCACATGATTAGTCTATAATCATCCACGTGATCAGTGCATGGGCAGTCATGTGATCAGTGCATGATATAGACGTGATCAGTGCATGATCAGTCTCGTGATCAGTGCATGATGCCACTTGATCAGTCCCGTGATCACTGCATGATCAGTCACATGATCAGTGCATGATCAGTCATGTGACCAGTACATGGTAGCTGCATGATCATCGCATGATCAGCCACGTGAGCAGTGCATGATAGCCACGTGAGCAGTGCATGATCAGACACACGGTCAGTGCATGATCAGTCACATGATAAGTGCATGATCAGCCACGTGATCAGTGCATGACCAGACACGTGATCAGTGTATGTAGAGCCAAGTGATCAGTGCATGATAGCCACGTGATCAGTGCATGATCAGTAACGTGATCAGTGCATGATCAGTCACGTGATCAGTGTATGTTCAGCCAAGTGATCAGTGCATGATAGCCACGTGATCAGTGCATGTTCAGTCACGTGATCAGTGCATGGTCAGTCACGTGATCAGTGCATGATCATCCACGTGATCAGTGCATGGGGAGTCATGCAATCAATGCATGATAGCGCCTTGATCAGTGCACGATCAGTCCCGTGATGAGTGTATGATCAGCCAAGGGATCAGTGCAAGATAGCTACGTGATCAGTGCATGATCAGTCACCTGATGGGTGTATGATCATTCACGTGACCTGTACATGGTAGCTACATAATCATTGCATGATCAGCCACGTGAGTAGTGCATGATAGCCAAGTGATCACTGCATGATCAGTCACGCAATCAGTGCATGATCAGTCATGTGACCAGTACATGGTAGCTGTGTGATCATCGCATGATCAGCCACGTGAGCAGTGCATGATAGCCACGTGATCAGTGCATGATCAGACTCGAGATCAGTGCATGATCAGTCACGTGATCAGTGCATGATCAGTCTCATGATCAGTGCATGATAGCCACGTGATCAGTGCATGATCAGTCACCTGATGGGTGTATGATCATTCACGTGACCTGTACATGGTAGCTACATAATCATTGCATGATCAGCCACGTGAGTAGTGCATGATAGCCAAGTGATCACTGCATGATCAGTCACGCGATCAGTGCATGATCAGTCATGTGACCAGTACATGGTAGCTGTGTGATCATCGCATGATCAGCCACGTGAGCAGTGCATGATAGCCACGTGATCAGTGCATGATCAGACTCGAGATCAGTGCATGATCAGTCACGTGATCAGTGCATGATCAGCCAGGTGATCAGTGCATGACCAGGCACGTGATCAGTGTATGTCCAGCCAAGTGATCAGTGCATTATAGCCACGTGATCAGTGCATGATCAGTCACGTGATCAGTGCATGATCAGTCACATGATCAATGTATGATCAGACTCGAGATCAGTGCATGATCAGTGACGTGATGAGTGCATGATCAGTCATGTAATCTGTGCATGACCATTCACGTGATCAGTGTATGACCAGCCATGTGATCAGTGCATGATAGCCACGTGATCAGTGCATGATCAGTCACGTGATCAATGTATGATCATCTCGAGATCAGTGCATGATCAGTCACGTGATCAGTGCATGATCAGCCAGGTGATCAGTGCATGACCAGGCACGTGATCAGTGTATGACCAGCCATGTGATCAGTGCATGATAGCCACGTGATCAGTGCATGATAAGTCACGTGATCAGTGCATGATCAGTCACGTGTTCAGTGCATGATCAGCCACATGATCAGTGCATGATCAGTCACGTGACCAGCACATGGTAGCTGCGTGATCAGTGTATGACCAGCCAAGTGATCAGTGCATGATAGCCACGTGATCAGTGCATGATCAGTCACGTGATCAGTGCATGATCAGCCACACGATCAGTGCATGATCAGTCACGTGACCAGTACATGGTAGCTGCGAGATCATTTCATGATCAACCACGTTAACAGTGCATGATAGCCACGTGATCAGTGCTTGATCACCCACATGATCAGTGCATGATCAATTACGTGATCAGTGCAAGATCAGTCACGTGACCAGTACATGGTAGCTACGTGATCAGTGCATGATAGCCACGTGATCAGTGCATGATAGCCACGTGATCAGTGCATGATCAGTCACGTGATACATGTGTGATCAGCCACGTGAATCGTGCATGATATCCACGTGATCAGTGCATGATCAGTCACGTGACAGGTGTGTGATAAGCCATGTGAAGAGTGCATGTTCAGCCATGTGATCAGTGCATGATATCCACGTGATCAGTGCATGATATCCACGTGATCAGTGCATGATCAGTCTCGTGAACAGTGCATGATCAGTCACGTAATCAGTGCATGATAGCCACGTGATCAGTGCATGATCAGTCACGTGATACGTGTGTGATCAGCCACGTGATCAGTGCATGATGAGTCAGGTGATCAGTGCAGGATTAATTACGTGATCAGTGCATGATCAGTCACGTGACCAGTGCATGGTAGCTACGTGATCATTGCATGATCAGCCACGTGATCAGTGCATGATAGCCACGTGATCAGTGCATGATAGCCACGTGATCAGTGCATGATCAGTCACGTGATACGTGTGTGATCAGCCACGTGATCAGTGCATGTTATGCACGTGATCAGTGCAGGATAGCCACGTGATCACTTCATGATTATTTACGTGATCTGTACATGATCAGTCACGTGATACGTGTGTGATCAGCCACCGGATCAGTGCGTGATGAGCCATGTGATCAGTGCAGCATCAATTACGTGATCAGTGCATGATCAGTCACATGACCAGTACATGGTAGCTACGTGAACATTGCGTGATCAGCCACGTGATCAGTGCATGATAGCTACGTGATCAGTGCATGATAGCCACATGATCAGTGCATGAGAGCCACGTGATCAGTGCATGATCAGTCACGTGATACACGTGTGATCAGCCACGTGATCAGTGCATGATGAGCCACGTGATCAGTGCAGGATCAATTACGTGATCAGTGCATGATCAGTCACGTGACCAGTACATGGTTGCTATGTGATCCTTGCATGATCAGCCACGTGAGCAGAGCATGATAGGCACGTGATCAGAGCATGATCAGTCACGTGATCAGTACATGATCATTCACTTGAACAGTGCATGATCATTGACGTGATCTGTGCATGATCAGTCACGTGACCAGTATATGGTAGCTATGTGATCATTCCATGACGAGCCACGGGAGCAGTGCATGATATCCACGTGATGTGTGCATGATCAGTTACGTGAGCAGAGTATGATCAGCCACGTGATCAGTGCATGAGTTCCACGTGAACAGTGCATGTTCAGCCACGTGATCAGTGCATGATAGCCACGTGATCAGTGCATGATCAGTTACCTGAGCAGTGTATGATCAGCCACGTGATCAGTGCATGCCCAGGCACGTGATCAGTGTATGTCCAGCCAAGTGATCAGTGCATGATAGCCACGTGAGCAGTGCATGATAGCCACGTGATGTGTGCATGATCAGTTACGTGAGCAGAGTATGGTCAGCCACGTGGTCAGTGCATGAGTGCCACGTGAAAAGTGCATGATCAGTCATGTGATCAGTGTATGACCAGCCAAGTGATCAGTGCAGGATAGCCACGTGATCACTGCATGATCAGTCACGTGATCAGTGCATGATCAGTCACGTTATCAGTGTATGATCAGCCACGTGATCAGTGCATGATGAGCCAAATGATCAGTGCATGATCAATTACGTGATCAGTGCATGATCAGCCACGTGATTAGTGCATGATCAGTCACGTGATCAGTGCATGGTCAGTCACGTAAACAGTGCATGATCATCCACGTGATCAGTGCATGTGGAGGCATGTAGACAATGCATGATAGCACCGTGATCAGTGCACGATCAGTCCCGTGATGAGTGTATGATCAGCAAACTGATCAGTGCAAGATAGCTACATGATCAGTGCATGATCAGCCACGTCATCAGTGCATGATAGCCACGTAAGCAGTGCATACAATTACATGATCAGTGCATGCGCAATCACGTGATCAGTGCATGATAGCCACGTGATCAGTGCATGATCATTCACGTGATATGTGTGTGATCAGCCACCGTGAACAGTGCATGCTCAGTCACGTGGTAAGTCCTGCTGAGCTGCGTGATTACTGTCTGCTCATCTGCTTGACAATTGCCAGCTGAGCTGTACGATTCCCTGCCTGTCATCTCCTTGACAATTGCCACCTGTGCTGCATAATTCCTGCCTGCTCATCTACTTGATTATTGCCAGGTGAGCAGCATGATTTCTCAAAACTGAGTTCCATGATTATAGCCTGCTGACAGATTCCTGCCTACTCAGCTCTTTGTTCACTGCCTGCAGATGCACATGATCAGTGTGTGACACCAAACATGATCAGCACATGATCAGTCACATGATCAATGCATGATAAGCCAGGTGATCAGTGCATGATCAATTACGTGATCATTGCATGATGAGCCACGTGAGCAGTGCATGATAGCCACGTGATCAGTGCATGATCACTCACGTGATCAGTTCATGATCAGTCACGTTTCAGTGCAAGATCAGCCACGTGATCAGTGCATTGATCAATTACGTGATCAGTGCATGATATCCACGTGTTCAGTGCATGATCAATCACGTGATCAGTGCCTGCTGAGCTGCGTGATTACTGTCTGCTCATCTGCTTGACAATTGGCAGCTGAGCTGCACGATTCCTGCCTGTCATCTGCTTGACAATTGCCAGCTGTGCTGCGTAATTCCTGCCTGCTCAGCTTGCTTGATTATTGCCAGCTGAGCAGCATGATTCCTCACACATGAGTTCCATGATTATTGCCTGCTGACTGTTTGATTCGTGCCTACTCAGCTCTTTGTTTATTGCCTCCAGAGGCACATGATCAGTGTATGATAGCAAACATGATCAGCACATGATCAGTCACATGATCAGCGCCATTAAGTCACGTGATTACTACATGATAGTTATGTGATCAGTCCATGCTCAGTCACGGTATCAGTGCATGATCAGCCACGTGATCAGTGCATGATCAGCCAGGTTGATCAGTACATGATCTGTCACATGATTAGTCTATAATCATCCACGTGATCAGTGCATGGGCAAGTCATGTGATCAGTGCATGATATAGACGTGATCAGTGGCATGATCCGAGTCCTCGTGATCAGTGCATGATAGCCAGCGTGATCACTGCGATGATCAGTCACATGATCAGTGCAGATGATCAGTCATGTTGACCAGTACATGGTAGCTGGCATGATCATCCGCATCTGATCAGCCACGTGAGCAGTGCATGATAGCCCACGTGAGCAGTGCATGATCCAGGACACACGGTCAGTGCGATGATCAGTTCAGCATGATCAGTGCATGATCAGCCACGTGATTCAGTGCATGACCAAGGCACGTGATCAAGTGTATGGTTCAGCCAAGTGATCAGTGCATGATAGCCACGTGTAGTGTGCATGATCAGTCACGTGATCTAAGTGCATGATCAGGTCAGCCGCTGATCAGATGATGTTCAGCCAAGTGATCAGTGCATGATAGCCACGTGATCAGTGCATGTTCAGTCACGTGATCAGTGCATGGTCAGTCACGTGATCAGTGCATGATCATCCACGTGATCAGTGCATGGGGAGTCATGCAATCAATGCATGATAGCGCCTTGATCAGTGCACGATCAGTCCCGTGATGAGTGTATGATCAGCCAAGGGATCAGTGCAAGATAGCTACGTGATCAGTGCATGATCAGTCACCTGATGGTGTATGATCATTCACGTGACCTGTACATGGTAGCTACATAATCATTGCATGATCAGCCACGTGAGTAGTGCATGATAGCCAAGTGATCACTGCATGATCAGTCACGCGATCAGTGCATGATCAGTCATGTGACCAGTACATGGTAGCTGTGTGATCATCGCATGATCAGCCACGTGAGCAGTGCATGATAGCCACGTGATCAGTGCATGATCAGACTCGAGATCAGTGCATGATCAGTCACGTGATCAGTGCATGATCAGTCTCATGATCAGTGCATGATAGCCACGATCAGTGCATGATCAGTCACCTGATGGGTGTATGATCATTCACGTGACCTGTACATGGTAGCTACATAATCATTGCATGATCAGCCACGTGAGTAGTGCATGATAGCCAAGTGATCACTGCAAGATCAGTCATGCGATCAGTGCATGATCAGTCATGTGACCAGTACATGTAGCTGTGTGATCATCGCATGATCAGCCACGTGAGCAGTGCATGATAGCCACGTGATCAGTGCATGATCAGACTCGAGATCAGTGCATGATCAGTCACGTGATCAGTGCATGATCAGCCAGGTGATCAGTGCATGACCAGGCACGTGATCAGTGTATGTCCAGCCAAGTGATCAGTGCATTATAGCCACGTGATAAGTGCATGATCAGTCACGTGATCAGTGCATGATCAGTCACATGATCAATGTATGATCAGACTCGAGATCAGTGCATGATCAGTGACGTGATGAGTGCATGATCAGTCATGTAATCTGTGCATGACCAGTCACGTGATCAGTGTATGACCAGCCATGTGATCAGTGCATGTTAGCCACGTGATCAGTGCATGATCAGTCACGTGATCAATGTATGATCATCTCGAGATCAGTGCATGATCAGTCACGTGATCAGTGCATGATCAGCCAGGTGATCAGTGCATGACCAGGCACGTGATCAGTGTATGACCAGCCATGTGATCAGTGCATGATAGCCACGTGATCAGTGCATGATAAGTCACGTGATCAGTGCATGATCAGTTACCTGAGCAGTGTATGATCAGCCACGTGATCAGTGCATGCCCAGGCACGTGATCAGTGTATGTCCAGCCAAGTGATCAGTGCATGATAGCCACGTGAGCAGTGCATGATAGCCACGTGATGTGTGCATGATCAGTTACGTGAGCAGAGTATGGTCAGCCACGTGGTCAGTGCATGAGTGCCACGTGAAAAGTGCATGATCAGTCATTGATCAGTGTATGACCAGCCAAGTGATCAGTGCAGGATAGCCACGTGATTAGTGCATGATCAGTCACGTGATCAGTGCATGGTCAGTCATGTGACCAGTACATGGTAGCTGCATGATCATCGCATGATCAGCCACGTGAGCAGTGCATGATAGCCACCGTGAGCAGTGATGATCAGACACACGGTCAGTGCATGATCAGTCACATGATCAGTGCATGATCAGCACGTGATCAGTGCATGACCAGGCACGTGATCAGTGTATGTTCAGCCAAGTGATCAGTGCATGATAGCCACGTGAGTGTGCATGATCAGTCACGTGATCAGTGCATGATCAGTCACGTGATCAGTGTATGTTCAGCCAAGTGATCAGTGCATGATAGCCACGTGATCAGTGCATGTTCAGTCACGTGATCAGTGCATGTCAGTCACGTGATCAGTGCATGATCATCCACTGATCAGTGCATGGGGAGTCATGCAATCAATGCATATAGCGCCTTGATCAGTGCAGGATCAGTCCCGTGATGAGTGTATGATCAGCCAAGGATCAGTGCAAGATAGCTACGTGATCAGTGCATGATTCATCACCTGATGGTGTTGATCATTCACGTGACCTGTACATGGTAGCTACATAATCATTGCATGATCAGCCACGTGAGTAGTGCATTGA
>NW_020190217.1:0-11363 GCF_002263795.3 Bos taurus
GCTGATCAGGCAACTGATCATGGCTGATCATGCACATCACCGATGCTGATCATCGCACTGATCACGTGCTTCATCCACTGATTCACGTGGCTTGTTCAGGCACTGATCACGTGCCTCATCATGCACTGATCACGTGGCGATCAGCACTGATCACGTGCATCATGCACTGATCACGTGCTGATCATCATACTGATCACCGTGACGATCATGCAATGATCCACTGTGTATACGTTACACTGATCATGTGGCTGATCTGCACTAATCACGTGCTTATCATGCATTGATCAGGTTGCTATCATGCATGATCACATGCCTATCATGCACTGATCTCGATACTGATCATGCACTGGTCACGTGGCTAACATGCACTGATCACCTGGCTGATCATACACTGATCAAGTGACTGATCATGCACGATCACGTTGACTGTGCATGCCCTGATACGTGGCAATCATGCAGTGATCACGTTGGCCATATGCACTGATCACATGACAGCACATAACTGATCACGTGGACATAACACTGCTCAAGTGACAGACATGCACTAATCACATGAATGATCATGCACTGATCACGTGGCTTCATGTACTGATCACGTGGCTAATCATACAGAGATCAAAGGCTGATCATGCACTGATACGTGGCTGATCACACAGATCACGTAGCTATCATTGCACTGATCACATGGCTATCATGCACTGATCCCGCGGCTGATCATGCACTGATCACGTGACTTATCAGGCACAGTCAGTGGTTATCATGCACTGATCACGTGGCTGATCATACACTGATCACGTGACTGATCATGCACTGTCACCTGTCTGATCATGCACTGATCACCTGACTGAATCATACACTATTCACGTATCTGGGCATGCACTGAGCACATGGCTGATATGCACAGATCAAGTGGCTGATCATGCGCTATCACGTGGCTACCATGCACTGCCAGGTGCTATCCATGCACTGATCACGTGCTGATCATAACTGATCATGTGACTGCACATGAACTGATCACGTGGCTATCATGCACTGATCACCTGTCTACGTGAACTGATCACTGACTGCCCATGAACTGATCACGTACCTGTTTCATAGCACTGTTTTCGGGCTCTCAAGCATTGATCACGTGGCTGATCTTCCATTGATCACGTGACTGATTATGCACTGATTGCGTAGCTGTCATGCACGATCACATGAGTTCGCATGCCCTGATCACGTGTTACATGCACTGATCACGTGGCTAATCATACATTGATCACGTAACTCATCATGCACTGATCACGAAGCTGATCTTAAACTTGATCACGTGCCTGTGCATGCACTGATCACGTGGCTGATCATGCACAGATCATGTGGCAATCATGCACTCATCACGTGGTTAATCATACACTAACCACGTGGCTGATCATGCACTAATCACGGTTGCAGATCATTCACTGATCACGTGGCTGATCAACACTGATCACGTCCGCTCATCATGCACTGATCACGTCGCAGATCACTCACTAACCACGTGGCTGATCATGCACTAATCACGTTGGAGATCATTCACTGATCACGTGCTGATCATACACTGATCACGTTGCTTTCATGCACTTATCACGGGCTGATCATGCACTGCTCATGTGACTGGCATCACTGATCACGTAGATATCATACATTGATCACGTGTCTATCATGCACTGAACACATGGCTGATCATACAATTATCACATGACTGCACATCACTGATCACCGTGGCTGACCATACAGTGATACGTGGCTGATCATCACTGATTACATGGCTGATCATGCACTGATCACGTAGCTTTCATGCACTGATCACCTGGCTATCATGCAGTGATCCCATGCCTGATCATGCACTGATCTTAATACGCATCATGAACTGGTCACGTGGCTATCATGCACTGATCACCAGGCTGATCATACACTGATCACGTGACTGACATACACTTGATCACGTGCCTGATCATGCACTTATCACGTGACTGTTCATGCACTAATCAAACTGGCTGATCATGCACTGATCACGAACCTGATCATACACTGATCACGTGACGTGCATGCACTGATCACATGGCTGATCATGCACTGATCACGTGGCTGATCAGCACTGATCACGCTGATCATGCACTGATCACGAAGCTGATCACACTGATCACTCACTGTGCATGCACTGATCACATGGCTGATCATGCACTGATCACGTGGCTGATCATCGCTGATCACGTGGCTAATCATGCACTAATCACGTTGCTACCATGCTCTGATCAAGGCTGTCAGGCACTGATCACATGGCTGACCATACACTGATACATGACTACGCAGGCACTGATCACGTGACAGATCATGCACTGATCACATGGCTATCATGCACTGATCACGTTTCTATCATGCACTGATCACGTGACTGTGCATTAACTGAACACGTACCTGTTCATACACTGTTTACGTGGCTATCATGCACTATCAAGTGGCTGATCATGCATTGATCAAGTGACTGATTATGCACTGATTGTGTAGCTGTCATGCACTGATCACATGACGCGCATGCCATAATCACGTGACAGATCATGCACTGATCACATTGCGTATCATGCACTGATCACATGACGGCGCATGAAACTCATCACGTGGATATTATACACTGATCAAGTGACAGAAAATCACTAATTACGTGACTGATCATGAACTGATCACGTGGCTATCATGCACTGATCACGTGACTGATCATACACTGATCACGTGGCTGATCATACACTGATCACGAGACTGATCATGAGCTGATCACGTGCCTGATCATGCACTGATCACGTGCCTGATCATGCACTGATCACGTGGCTGATCAGCACTGCTCATGTGACTGAGCATGCACAGATCACGTAGAATACATGCATTATCACTTGTCTATCATGCACTGAACACATGGCTGATCATTCACTGATCACGTAACTGCACATGCAGTGATCACGTGGCTGTTCAGGCCCTGATCACATGGCTGATCATGCACTGATCACGTGGCTGATCATGCACTGATCACGTGGCTATCATGCCCTGATCACGTGGCTGATCATGCACTGATCACGTGGCTGTTCAGGCACTGATCACGTGCCTCATCATGCACTGATCACGTGGCTGATCATGCACTGATCACGTGGCTATCATGCCCTGATCACGTTGCTGATCAATACTGATCACGTGACTGATCATGCACTGATCACGTGTCTGATCGTACACTGATCATGTGGCTGATCTTGCACTAATCACGTTGCTTATCATGCATTGATCAGGTTGCTATCATGCACTGATCACATGCCTGATCATGCACTGATCTCGATACTGATCATGCACTGGTCACGTGGCTAACATGCACTGATCACCTGGCTGATCATACACTGATCAAGTGACTGATCATGCACTGATCACGTGACTGTGCATGCCCTGATCACGTGGCTAATCATGCAGTGATCACGTTGCGCATCATGCACTGATCACATGACAGCACATGAACTGATCACGTGACATATACACTGCTCAAGTGACAGATCATGCACTAATCACATGAATGATCATGCACTGATCACGTGGCTATCATGTACTGATCACGTGGCTAATCATACAGAGATCAAATGGCTGATCATGCACTGATTACGTGGCTGATCATGCACAGATCACGTAGCTATCATGCACTGATCACATGGCTATCATGCACTGATCCCGTGGCTGATCATGCACTGATCACGTGACTTATCAGGCACTAGTCATGTGGTTATCATGCACTGATCACGTGGCTGATCATACACTGATCACGACTGATCATGCACTGATCACCTGCCTGATCATGCACTGATCACCTGACTGATCATACACTATTCACGTATCTGGGCATGCACTGAGCACATGGCTGATTATGCACAGATCAAGTGGCTGATCATGCGCTGATCACGTGGCTACCATGCACGCTCAGGTGGCTATCATGCACTGATCATGTGGCTGATCATACACTGATCATGTGACTGCACATGAACTGATCACGTGGCTATCATGCACTGATCACCTGTCTACCGTGAACTGATCACGTGACTGCCCATGAACTGATCACGTACCTGTTCATGCACTGTTTTCGTGGCTCTCATGCATTGATCACGTGGCTGATCTTCATTGATCACGTGACTGATTAATGCACTGATTGCGTAGCTGTCATGCACTGATCACATGAGTTCGCATGCCCTGATCACGTGGTTATCATGCACTGATCACGTGGCTAATCATACATTGATCACGTAACTCATCATGCAACTGATCACGAAGCTGATCTTAACTGATCACGTGCCTGTGCATGCACTGATCACGTGGCTGATCATGCACAGATCATGTGGCAGATCATGCACTCATCACGTGGTTAATCATACACTAACCACGTGGCTGATCATGCACTAACACGTTGGAGATCATTCACTGATCACGTGGCTGATCATACACTGATCACGTTGCTTATCATGCACTTATCACGTGGCTGATCATGCACTGCTCATGTGACTGGGCATGCACTGATCACGTAGATAATACATTGATCACGTGTCTATCATGCACTGAACACATGGCTGATCATACAATTATCACATGACTGCACATTCACTGATCACGTGCTGACATACAGTGATCACGTGGCTGATCATGCACTGATTACATGGCTGATCATGCACTGATCACGTAGCTTTCATGCACTGATCACCTGGCTATCATGCAGTGATCCCATGCCTGATCATGCACTGATCTTATATACGCATCATGAACTGGTCACGTGGCTATCATGCACTGATCACCAGGCTGATCATACACTGATCACGTGACTGATCATACACTGATCACGTGCCTGATCATGCACTTATCACGTGACTGTTCATGCACTAATCAACTGGCTGATCATGCACTGATCACGAACCTGATCATACACTGATCAAGTGACTGTGCATGCACTGATCACATGGCTGATCATGCACTGATCACGTGGCTGATCATGCACTGATCACGTGGCTGATCATGCACTGATCACGAAGCTGATCATACACTGATCACCTCACTGTGCAGCACTGATCACATGGCTGATCATGCACTGATCACGTGGCTGATCATGCGCTGATCACGTGGCTAATCATGCACTAATCACGTTGCTTACCATGCTCTGATCAAGTGGCTCTCATGCACTGATCACATGGCTGACCATACACTGATCACATGACTACGCAGGCACTGATCACGTGACAGATCATGCACTGATCACGTGGCTATCATGCACTGATCACGTTTCTATCATGCACTGATCACGTGACTGTGCATTAACTGAACACGTACCTGTTCATACACTGTTTACGTGGCTATCATGCACTGATCAAGTGGCTGATCATGCATTGATCAAGTGACTGATTATGCACTGATTGTGTAGCTGTCATGCACTGATCACATGACTGCGCATGCCATGATCACGTGACAGATCATGCACTGATCACATTGCGTATCATGCACTGATCACATGACGGCGCATGAACTCATCACGTGGATATTATACACTGATCAAGTGACAGAAAATTCACTAATTACGTGACTGATCATGAACTGATCACGTGGCTATCATGCACTGATCACGTGACTGATCATACACTGATCACGTGGCTGATCATACACTGATCACGAGACTGATCATGAGCTGATCACGTGCCTGATCATGCACTGATCACGTGCCTGATCATGCACTGATCACGTGGCTGATCATGCACTGCTCATGTGACTGAGCATGCACAGATCACGTAGATATCATGCATTATCACTTGTCTATCATGCACTGAACACATGGCTGATCATTCACTGATCACGTAACTGCACATGCAGTGATCACGTGGCTGTTCAGGCCCTGATCACATGGCTGATCATGCACTGATCACGTGGCTGATCATGCACTGATCACGTGGCTATCATGCCCTGATCACGTGGCTGATCATGCACTGATCACGTGGCTGTTCAGGCACTGATCACGTGCCTCATCATGCACTGATCACGTGGCTGATCATGCACTGATCACGTGGCTATCATGCCCTGATCACGTTGCTGATCAATACTGATCACGTGACTGATCATGCACTGATCACGTGTCTGATCGTACACTGATCATGTGGCTGATCTTGCACTAATCACGTTGCTTATCATGCATTGATCAGGTTGCTATCATGCACTGATCACATGCCTGATCATGCACTGATCTCGATACTGATCATGCACTGGTCACGTGGCTAACATGCACTGATCACCTGGCTGATCATACACTGATCAAGTGACTGATCATGCACTGATCACGTGACTGTGCATGCCCTGATCACGTGCTAATCATGCAGTGATCACGTTGCGCATCATGCACTGATCACATGACAGCACATGAACTGATCACGTGGACATTATACACTGCTCAAGTGACAGATCATGCACTAATCACATGAATGATCATGCACTGATCACGTGGCTATCATGTACTGATCACGTGGCTAATCATACAGAGATCAAATGGCTGATCATGCACTGATTACGTGGCTGATCATGCACAGATCACGTAGCTATCATGCACTGATCACATGGCTATCATGCACTGATCCCGTGGCTGATCATGCACTGATCACGTGACTTATCAGGCACTAGTCATGTGGTTATCATGCACTGATCACGTGGCTGATCATACACTGATCACGTGACTGATCATGCACTGATCACCTGCCTGATCATGCACTGATCACCTGACTGATCATACACTATTCACGAAAAATGCACCTGACAAACTCAGACCAATAAAGATAGTCGAAAAGACCATAAACACAGAAAACCAGTAGTATATCAGATGTATGATTCAGCGTTCAAAGACTTGATCAAGAAATGCAGTGATCAGCAACACATCAGTATGATTAGTGCATGAAACAGACTCACGGATGATAAGTGAATGAATCAGGCACGTATGCAAAAGTGAAAAAGAATCATCACAAACGTGAATAATAACTGACTCCACAGCAAACCAATCAAGAGTAAGATCAAAGATGCATCGATAGCCACGTGAACCATATCTAAGAATGCGTTATGATACACATACAATGCATGATCAGCCAGAACCATCGAGACGCAATAACTGCAATGATAGCCAGAGTAAAAATCAAAGCCTGCAGTAAGAAAGCTACGTGACCCACTCAGTGCATGAACAAACACTCCCCAATACCTATAATCAGCTCGCCAACAATGAAACACCAACAGTTGATGACACGGTCTCCCTGCAAGACTCAACCAGAACCCCAGAAGCAAAAAAGTAAAGCAATCAGCCTAAGAACAATCGCACTGCCCACCATCAACGAATGATACCATCCCAAATAAGGTAAAACAATCAGACCTCTGAGAAACAATCGATGCATTCAGTGAAATGACTCAAAGCACGACGTGATCAAATGACAATATCAAATAGAATATAGTAAAACTCAATACGTCGTCAAATATAGGAATCAAAAACAACGCAACACACATGTCCCACAGGAAAAAACAACGATACACAAAATAGATCGAAGAAAGACAAAAGATGCAACAATATGACATCCCACGCCTGAACACCAACCAGTTAACAGCCCCACACCAATCAAGCTGTCGAACTTGTATCACTCCAAAAGACCACCAAAACTCCATCCAAAATCACGAACAAAAACAACACCATCACCACCATCCCCCACAACACCAAACAAACAACTAACAACCAGCATCTAGTAAACATAAAACGAATAAACTTACTGCACACCAGCACCCACGTCCGAATTAAAAGCTGACATGAATAAGCAACGCCACTCCACCTACAGAAAGCAGACAAGTAGAGCAAACTAACAGCACACAGACAACTAATACAAAACGTAAAACACAACTAACACACCAACCAATAGAAACAATTAAAGACACCTCAATAAAGAACAAGTCACAGTTAAGAATAACTGTATGCACCATGAAAAAACTCAGCCACCAAACAACACAAAAAAAAAAAAAACCAGAACAAAACAAAAACCAAAAAACCACAAAGAAGAGCCACGTATGGTTAGAAAATTACAGTAAACAGAATATACTCGACAGACGTGAAACAAGACATCAGCCTATCAGCGACAACATGGCCAACATAGAAGCCCCAAGATAAAGAACAGTAGCATAGATAGAACAAAGATCCCACAATGATCAATCAGCAACACTACAAAAACCAAACACCCACCCAAACATACAGACCGCAACGCACCATTGCACAAAAACAACGAGCACTCAACTCACTCAGACATCAGAATAATGCGAAGCACACACAAACCGCTAGCATACCCCCACAAGCGGACACCACAAAAAACAAAAAATAAAAAAAAAAAAAACCCAAAACAAATCAAAAATGCCAGAACAACACCAACCAATATCACACTAAGACAAAACACCACTAAAATCAAGAATAAATAATCACGATAACCAAATAACATCCACAAACAAACGCATCACACAAATAAAAATAACCTACAAAAGATAGTCACAACATTCAAGAAAAACATAAAGAAACAGAATATGAAATCAAACGTTAACACACCCCACTCCTCACCCCCCACATCCCTACAAAAAAAAGATCCCCCCAAACCCCACAACCATCCACCACCCAAAGCAGAATGATCCCAGACCGCCTTGCGACGAACATCCCAAAACGAGATAATGTACCGCCCACAACCAATCCCAAGAACCTCCCCAACGCACTACCAACTACCACCACAAAGCCACTAACATAATAGCCAAAAAGTCCAATCAAGATGCACACACGAAACGATAAAAAAAACACAATCATAAAAACAAAAAACCGCTCACATCCAGGACCAGAACTACACAAACAAACAAAACATTAAAAAGAGAAACAAAACACGTAAACAACAATAAACAAAAAAAACAACAGGACACAAACATGAAAAATATCCCCAAGAAAACAAAACAAAAACCATCAAACCAATCAACCAAAATAAAAGCACAAAATCAGCCACTTCCCATACACGTGCATACAGCTGAGCATCGCACAATAGCAACAAATATACAACATGATATCATGACCAATGAAAGCAAATTAAACATACCCACCCGAGCCACATGACCAGTCCAAGAAACATTGCCTCACACAAAAAAAGCAACCACACACATCGCAAAACACAGATAAACACAACAGTCAGAAGATGACCAAGAAGCCAGACGACAAGAAATTGCAAAATGACGATAAACAAAAAAATACAATAAAATAACACAACACACTCAACATGAAACCAATCAGGCATGCAAAAAGATAAAAAAGAACACAAACTAAACCAGCAAAAAACTCCAACCCCAATAAGATAGCAACCACACTACACCTCCAAAAAACCAGTCAAAAAACAACAAACAAACAAACTAAAAAAAACAACAAAACCAACTGAAGAACAGATCAACAAAATGAAGCCTTCACAATGCCAAGACAGAAGAATCAAAACAAACACTCAACAAATCACAAAAGAAAACCACACTAAAACCTAAACACACTCAAGCACACACCAAAAACATAACAAGCCACCACTACACACACCAGCCGTGATAATAGAAAAATGAGCCAGCCACCGGAAAAAGAACCAAGGATAAGTCAATCAACAAACAAGACACGACGAAAACAACCGCTAACAGTCATCCGATGCCACGGAACCAAACGACACACACACACACAAAAAAAAAACATCCCCAATACACAAAGCATAAGAAACAAAGAACACATCAATAATCAGACAGTCAGAGAAGGCAAGCTCACAAAAGAAAAACACAGAAACAAAAAAACAACAAACAGACCTCAACAAAACACAACAACATCCACACCAAAAATAACCACAAGCAAAACAGCCACCCCCACAACGCATCAAAACAAAAAGACACCTAAACACAAACCCTCAACATATCACCACGTTCGAAGCCATCTCAAGCTGCACCCATAATCCGCAGACATGCCACCCCCCAATCACCAACTCCCTAATCAACATAACCAACCAAACGACAGGTACCACGACATCCCCCCACCCCCCCCAACACCTCCGAGCACCAGGAACATCAATGAATCACTCTCACCAAAGCCTAAGCAAGACATCCGGCCAATTACTCAAAAAACGACAACGACCAAAAACCCGACCAACCTCAAATCCCAACACACAGCAAAACACACACCCACCACCGGCTCACATCAACGCTCACTCCCAATACATGACCAAAATAACCCAAAAACTCAAACGACTGCAAATGAACTCCACCAAAATGCTAAACCATACATACAAGTCACTATTCGTAATCCGTACCATCAACAGACAGCACCCAACCACCCACTCCAACAAAAAATCCAGCCTTCCCAACACACAAACCAAAACTAAATCAAGCACACCACCAGAGACCCAAAAAAAACACACCCCTCCCACATCCATGAAATACACACACCATCGAATGACTAACCAACACTCCCCACTCACAAGACACCTCACCCCAAAAAACAACAATAACCCAACTACCACCCTCCACCCAATCCATATACCCAAAAAAATAAGCAGTAAAAACACACACCCAAACCACACAAAAAAAAAAAAAACAAAAAAAACACACACCTCAAAAAAAAAAAACAACACAAATACCACAACCCAGACAAAAACCAACCCAAAACAATCAAACGACCACCACGAACACCCTAGAAAACCATCAAAAGAAGAACGCACAAATACCAACAGAAAAACCCAAACCATCAAACACAATCAAGATACATCCCAAAATAGACTCAAAACACAACCTGCCAACTCAAAAAAACAAATAAACAAAAACAACCCAAAAAAAAAAAAACCAAAAAAAAACAAAACAAAACACAAAAAAAAAAACAAACAAACAAAACAAACAAAAAAACAACAAACAAAACAAAAAAAAAAAAAAAAACCCCCAAACCCACCAAAACCACACAAAACCAAACCCAAACCCACATCAAGTGAACCTCACGCATAATCCGCAGACCAATGCTACCATATAGACGCCACAACACCTCCACGCACAGACACCACAAGACCACATGCCAAATCATCGTAGATAACACGCCCCCACATGTGACAAGCACAACGCACAAGCACCAACCTAACAGCAAATACAAGAACCCACACCACAGCCCACCAAAAAAAAAACACCCTATGAAACCCCAAAACTACCCACTGACCTACTGAGATAAGCATCCAACAAAACTCAGCAGCCCACATGAATGACATCACCAGCAAACTGAGCACTAACGCCACAGACAAGTA
>NW_020190218.1:0-36989 GCF_002263795.3 Bos taurus
CCTAGAGACCAGTCTCTCGACCTCTCTCCAAACGCCTCAGGAGGCTTGACTCCCTTTAGTCCACCCAGTGAGCTCCAAGAGATACCCGTCGCGACTCGAGAGCAGAGCGGGGTTCTTTGCTTCCACTCGAGATGGATGCCTGTCTCCCCGGGTGCGTCTGGAATGCAACCCCGAGATCCCTTTCGCCCCTGGAGAGGAACATTGGCTTCTGGACACAAGCCTAGATGAGGTCTATTGGCCCTGCAGTCACTCGAGAGCAATCCCCAGCTTTCCTTCGCAACTCGAATGGAAGATTGGACTTCCCTGGGCCAACACAAGAGGCATCCTGAATTCCCCGTCGTAACTCGAGAATCCCGCTGCAACTCGAGAAAATCCACGTGGTTCCCCCGTCATCGCAAGATGAAGCCCTTTCCCGCTACAGTGTCTCAGGAGAAGTCCCACGTTAGGTATTGGAGGTCGAAACGGTACTTGGCACCCTTGATGCGACCCACAAAGTGCCCCGACATCCCGGTCTCCCTCAAGAGGAACACCGAGGTTTTCCCGCACCACTTCCTCTGAGCCCCTTCTACCCTCCTGATCTGGACAGGAGGGTCGACTCCCCTGCTTTGTCTGGAAGGGGTTCCCGACCTTCCGGTCGCACCTCAGGATGAGGCCGGTCTCACGACGACATTCCAGACGTGGCCTCGTGGGTGGTTCCACATTCCGAAGGACCCCGATTTCCCGGTCCCCTCTTGATAAGAACCCGATGCCCGGACACCTCTTCGAACTCCACCCTGTGAATGAAGTCAACACGAAGGGGCAGTGACTCGCCCGTGCATCGTCGGGAAAAGACCCCCAGGTTCCAAATACCGCTCGACAAGTGGCCTGTCTCCCCGGGAACACCTCGAGAGGCAAGCGGAGTTCCATGCCTCAACC
The DNA here is from genome assembly GCF_002263795.3 of Bos taurus. NCBI lineage: Eukaryota > Metazoa > Chordata > Mammalia > Artiodactyla > Bovidae > Bos > Bos taurus. The sequence continues at coordinate 916 of NW_020190218.1, forward strand.
CAAGACGAGGCCTGACTCTCCTGTCCCAAGTCTGCAGGGACCTTGCGATCGGAGTCTGAAGTCAGAGGAACCCTGAGGTTCCTGCCTCAACTGGAGATGAGGCCCTCTTCCAATGCACCAAACCCAGTGGAGTGCCGAGAGGCCCCTCCCACCTCCAGTTTCCCTGACTTCTCAGAGCCACCATGAGAAGCCCCCTGAGGTCACCTGCACAAGTCGAGGGACCCCAGGGTGTCCTGCCTCAACCCGAGAAAGACCTCGAGAGACCTTCTTCAACACGTCTCGAGGCCAGATTCCCCTACTGCCGTGAGCCGGCATATTGCATATTGAGTGCATATTGCATATTGCATATTGAGTGCAGCACTTTCCACAGCATCATCTTTCAGGATCTGGAATAGCTCCACTGGAATTCTATCACTGCTGGGAGCCAGTGAGGAACTCCGCCCATGACAAAGGTCATGAGGAAGGAGGCTCGGCATACGCAAAGGCGGGATCGAGCTTCAGGAGTCCCCCTGGAAATTCTCGAGCATATACCCCCAAAACCAGAGTCTGCCTACTTTCTGCTTGTGCTTTCACCTAAACCTCTGACTTTACGGGGGGCTCTCCCCCACTACCTCTCTCTGAAAAAAGAGTTAGCTTACAGTTCCAGTTAATAATTCCTGGGTGTGACAGTGTTTAACCTACAAACTCCTTTGGAAATCCTCTAGCCTGCCTGAATAGGTTTTTCCGGCCACATGGGATTGTTCAGAGCCTCCCAACTGTGAGAGGCAGGAGATGTTCTAAACTGTCTAAACACAGATTCTTTTGAGTAGTTACAAGATTGATTAGAAATTGTATTGGTGAATGGTTTTTCACTTGTTGGGCCATTGTTTGCTGCTAAGTTTCCATATCCCTTACCTGCTGTGTCCCTGGCAGTGTATTGATTAATATAATTGGTGTAAGTAGTAGCTTTAATGTTTGTAACCTGGGACCCTTGAGTTAATTCTTTTTCTTGTTATAGCCCACCACACCTTTGCTCTGTAGGAATGCAACTTTATCTAATGCTTTTTTGGAGGGTGGCTCCTGACCAACCACCTTTAGAGAAAAATAAGTTTTCTGAAGAAAAGGTCTTAAAATGTTAACAGGCCTCCGGGCCAGAAGATGATGCAAATCACCTAAGCTTTTGCATATGATAAGTTTGCAGGAAGAAAGCCTGGTTTGCTGCAAGACTCGACCCCTTCCCCCATTATCCTCTATGCATAACTTAAGGTATAAAAACTACTTTGAAAAATAAAGTGCGGGCCTTGTTCACCGAAACTTGGTCTCACCATGTCGTTCTTTCTCTTACCTTCTGGCTGAATTATTCAGCCTCTTTTCTCCACTGAATTTCCTCACTGAGCTATCCTCATTCTATTACTCTTTATATCCTTAATTAACATTTAATTAAGCAGTGGTTTCCTGATCTTCGCCTACGCCGTCTCTCCTTCGAATACCCTGGATCAGCCGGGGCTGGTCCCCGGCACCCTACCATGGCTCGAGAGCAATGACGCGCTCGCCCTCGCCACTCGCATGGAGACCCGACTTCCCTGGCGCCCCACGAGAGGCTCACTGACCTCGCCGTCGTACCTCGTGAGAAAGCGCACACTGGGGCCGCCGCTCGAGAACAACCCCAAGACTCCCCCGTCATCGCGAGATGAGGGCCTTCGTCTCCTGCATGGCCTAGAGACCAATCTCGCGACCTCTCTCCAAACGCCTCAGGAGGCTTGACTCCCTTTAGTCCACCCAGTGAGCTCCAAGAGATACCCGTCGCGACTCGAGAGCAGAGCGGGGTTCTTTGCTTCCACTCGAGATGGATGCCTGTCTCCCCGGGTGTGTCTGGAATGCAACCCCGAGATCCCTGTCGCCCCTGGAGAGGAACACTGGCTTCTGGACACAAGCCTAGATGAGGTCTATTGGCCCTGCAGTCACTCGAGAGCAATCCCCAGCTTTCCTTCGCAACTCGAATGGAAGATTGGACTTCCCTGGGCCAACACAAGAGGCATCCTGAATTCCCCGTCGTAATTCGAGAATCCTGCTACACCTCGAGAAAAACCACGTGGTTCCCCCGTCATCGCAAGATGTAGCCCTGTGCCGCTACAGCGTCTCAGGAGAAGTCCCACTTTAGGAATTGGAGTTCGAAACGGTACTTGTCACCCTTGATGCGACCCACAAAGTGCCCCGACATCCCGGTCTCCCTCGAGAGGAACACCGAAGTTTTCCGGCAACACTTCCTCGGAGCCTCTTCTACCCTCCTGATCTGGACAGGAGGGTCGACTCCCCTGCTTTGTCTGGAAGGGGTTCCCGACCTTCCGGTCGCACCTCAGGATGAGGCCGGTCTCACGACGACATTCCAGACGTGGCCTCGTGGGTGGTTCCACATTCCGAAGGACCCCGATTTCCCGGTCCCCTCTTGATAAGAACCCGATGCCCGGACACCTCTTCGAACTCCACCCTGTGAATGAAGTCAACACGAAGGGGCAGTGACTCGCCCGTGCATCGTCGGGAAAAGACCCCCAGGTTCCAAATACCGCTCGACAAGTGGCCTGTCTCCCCGGGAACACCTCGAGAGGCAAGCGGAGTTCCATGCCTCAACCCAAGACGAGGCCTGACTCTCCTGTCCCAAGTCTGCAGGGACCTTGCGATCGGAGTCTGAAGTCAGAGGAACCCTGAGGTTCCTGCCTCAACTGGAGATGAGGCCCTCTTCCAATGCACCAAACCCAGTGGAGTGCCGAGAGGCCCCTCCCACCTCCAGTTTCCCTGACTTCTCAGAGCCACCATGAGAAGCCCCCTGAGGTCACCTGCACAAGTCGAGGGACCCCAGGGTGTCCTGCCTCAACCCGAGAAAGACCTCGAGAGACCTTCTTCAACACGTCTCGAGGCCAGATTCCCCTACTATGACTTGAGAGTAAAGACGCGCTCCCCCTCGCCATTCGCATGGAGACCCGACTTCCTTGCCGCCCCACGAGAGGCTCACTGACCTCGCCGTCGTACCTCGCGAGAAACCGCACACTGGGGCCGCCGCTCGAGAACAACCCCGAGCCTCCCCCGTCATCGCGACTTGAGGGCCTTCGTCTCCTGTATGGCCTAGAGACCAGTCTCTCGACCTCTCTCCAAACGCCTCAGGAGGCTTGACTCCCTTTAGTCCACCCAGTGAGCTCCAAGAGATACCCGTCGCGACTCGAGAGCAGAGCGGGGTTCTTTGCTTCCACTCGAGATGGATGCCTGTCTCCCCGGGTGCGTCTGGAATGCAACCCCGAGATCCCTTTCGCCCCTGGAGAGGAACATTGGCTTCTGGACACAAGCCTAGATGAGGTCTATTGGCCCTGCAGTCACTCGAGAGCAATCCCCAGCTTTCCTTCGCAACTCGAATGGAAGATTGGACTTCCCTGGGCCAACACAAGAGGCATCCTGAATTCCCCGTCGTAACTCGAGAATCCCGCTGCAACTCGAGAAAATCCACGTGGTTCCCCCGTCATCGCAAGATGAAGCCCTTTCCCGCTACAGTGTCTCAGGAGAAGTCCCACGTTAGGTATTGGAGGTCGAAACGGTACTTGGCACCCTTGATGCGACCCACAAAGTGCCCCGACATCCCGGTCTCCCTCAAGAGGAACACCGAGGTTTTCCCGCACCACTTCCTCTGAGCCCCTTCTACCCTCCTGATCTGGACAGGAGGGTCGACTCCCCTGCTTTGTCTGGAAGGGGTTCCCGACCTTCCGGTCGCACCTCAGGATGAGGCCGGTCTCACGACGACATTCCAGACGTGGCCTCGTGGGTGGTTCCACATTCCGAAGGACCCCGATTTCCCGGTCCCCTCTTGATAAGAACCCGATGCCCGGACACCTCTTCGAACTCCACCCTGTGAATGAAGTCAACACGAAGGGGCAGTGACTCGCCCGTGCATCGTCGGGAAAAGACCCCCAGGTTCCAAATACCGCTCGACAAGTGGCCTGTCTCCCCGGGAACACCTCGAGAGGCAAGCGGAGTTCCATGCCTCAACCCAAGACGAGGCCTGACTCTCCTGTCCCAAGTCTGCAGGGACCTTGCGATCGGAGTCTGAAGTCAGAGGAACCCTGAGGTTCCTGCCTCAACTGGAGATGAGGCCCTCTTCCAATGCACCAAACCCAGTGGAGTGCCGAGAGGCCCCTCCCACCTCCAGTTTCCCTGACTTCTCAGAGCCACCATGAGAAGCCCCCTGAGGTCACCTGCACAAGTCGAGGGACCCCAGGGTGTCCTGCCTCAACCCGAGAAAGACCTCGAGAGACCTTCTTCAACACGTCTCGAGGCCAGATTCCCCTACTGCCGTGAGCCGGCATATTGCATATTGAGTGCATATTGCATATTGCATATTGAGTGCAGCACTTTCCACAGCATCATCTTTCAGGATCTGGAATAGCTCCACTGGAATTCTATCACTGCTGGGAGCCAGTGAGGAACTCCGCCCATGACAAAGGTCATGAGGAAGGAGGCTCGGCATACGCAAAGGCGGGATCGAGCTTCAGGAGTCCCCCTGGAAATTCTCGAGCATATACCCCCAAAACCAGAGTCTGCCTACTTTCTGCTTGTGCTTTCACCTAAACCTCTGACTTTACGGGGGGCTCTCCCCCACTACCTCTCTCTGAAAAAAGAGTTAGCTTACAGTTCCAGTTAATAATTCCTGGGTGTGACAGTGTTTAACCTACAAACTCCTTTGGAAATCCTCTAGCCTGCCTGAATAGGTTTTTCCGGCCACATGGGATTGTTCAGAGCCTCCCAACTGTGAGAGGCAGGAGATGTTCTAAACTGTCTAAACACAGATTCTTTTGAGTAGTTACAAGATTGATTAGAAATTGTATTGGTGAATGGTTTTTCACTTGTTGGGCCATTGTTTGCTGCTAAGTTTCCATATCCCTTACCTGCTGTGTCCCTGGCAGTGTATTGATTAATATAATTGGTGTAAGTAGTAGCTTTAATGTTTGTAACCTGGGACCCTTGAGTTAATTCTTTTTCTTGTTATAGCCCACCACACCTTTGCTCTGTAGGAATGCAACTTTATCTAATGCTTTTTTGGAGGGTGGCTCCTGACCAACCACCTTTAGAGAAAAATAAGACACTGCCAGGGACACAGCAGGTAAGGGATATGGAAACTTAGCAGCAAACAATGGCCCAACAAGTGAAAAACCATTCACCAATACAATTTCTAATCAATCTTGTAACTACTCAAAAGAATCTGTGTTTAGACAGTTTAGAACATCTCCTGCCTCTCACAGTTGGGAGGCTCTGAACAATCCCATGTGGCCGGAAAAACCTATTCAGGCAGGCTAGAGGATTTCCAAAGGAGTTTGTAGGTTAAACACTGTCACACCCAGGAATTATTAACTGGAACTGTAAGCTAACTCTTTTTTCAGAGAGAGGTAGTGGGGGAGAGCCCCCCGTAAAGTCAGAGGTTTAGGTGAAAGCACAAGCAGAAAGTAGGCAGACTCTGGTTTTGGGGGTATATGCTCGAGAATTTCCAGGGGGACTCCTGAAGCTCGATCCCGCCTTTGCGTATGCCGAGCCTCCTTCCTCATGACCTTTGTCATGGGCGGAGTTCCTCACTGGCTCCCAGCAGTGATAGAATTCCAGTGGAGCTATTCCAGATCCTGAAAGATGATGCTGTGGAAAGTGCTGCACTCAATATGCAATATGCAATATGCACTCAATATGCAATATGCCGGCTCACGGCAGTAGGGGAATCTGGCCTCGAGACGTGTTGAAGAAGGTCTCTCGAGGTCTTTCTCGGGTTGAGGCAGGACACCCTGGGGTCCCTCGACTTGTGCAGGTGACCTCAGGGGGCTTCTCATGGTGGCTCTGAGAAGTCAGGGAAACTGGAGGTGGGAGGGGCCTCTCGGCACTCCACTGGGTTTGGTGCATTGGAAGAGGGCCTCATCTCCAGTTGAGGCAGGAACCTCAGGGTTCCTCTGACTTCAGACTCCGATCGCAAGGTCCCTGCAGACTTGGGACAGGAGAGTCAGGCCTCGTCTTGGGTTGAGGCATGGAACTCCGCTTGCCTCTCGAGGTGTTCCCGGGGAGACAGGCCACTTGTCGAGCGGTATTTGGAACCTGGGGGTCTTTTCCCGACGATGCACGGGCGAGTCACTGCCCCTTCGTGTTGACTTCATTCACAGGGTGGAGTTCGAAGAGGTGTCCGGGCATCGGGTTCTTATCAAGAGGGGACCGGGAAATCGGGGTCCTTCGGAATGTGGAACCACCCACGAGGCCACGTCTGGAATGTCGTCGTGAGACCGGCCTCATCCTGAGGTGCGACCGGAAGGTCGGGAACCCCTTCCAGACAAAGCAGGGGAGTCGACCCTCCTGTCCAGATCAGGAGGGTAGAAGGGGCTCAGAGGAAGTGGTGCGGGAAAACCTCGGTGTTCCTCTTGAGGGAGACCGGGATGTCGGGGCACTTTGTGGGTCGCATCAAGGGTGCCAAGTACCGTTTCGACCTCCAATACCTAACGTGGGACTTCTCCTGAGACACTGTAGCGGGAAAGGGCTTCATCTTGCGATGACGGGGGAACCACGTGGATTTTCTCGAGTTGCAGCGGGATTCTCGAGTTACGACGGGGAATTCAGGATGCCTCTTGTGTTGGCCCAGGGAAGTCCAATCTTCCATTCGAGTTGCGAAGGAAAGCTGGGGATTGCTCTCGAGTGACTGCAGGGCCAATAGACCTCATCTAGGCTTGTGTCCAGAAGCCAATGTTCCTCTCCAGGGGCGAAAGGGATCTCGGGGTTGCATTCCAGACGCACCCGGGGAGACAGGCATCCATCTCGAGTGGAAGCAAAGAACCCCGCTCTGCTCTCGAGTCGCGACGGGTATCTCTTGGAGCTCACTGGGTGGACTAAAGGGAGTCAAGCCTCCTGAGGCGTTTGGAGAGAGGTCGAGAGACTGGTCTCTAGGCCATACAGGAGACGAAGGCCCTCAAGTCGCGATGACGGGGGAGGCTCGGGGTTGTTCTCGAGCGGCGGCCCCAGTGTGCGGTTTCTCGCGAGGTACGACGGCGAGGTCAGTGAGCCTCTCGTGGGGCGGCAAGGAAGTCGGGTCTCCATGCGAATGGCGAGGGGGAGCGCGTCTTTACTCTCAAGTCATAGTAGGGGAATCTGGCCTCGAGACGTGTTGAAGAAGGTCTCTCGAGGTCTTTCTCGGGTTGAGGCAGGACACCCTGGGGTCCCTCGACTTGTGCAGGTGACCTCAGGGGGCTTCTCATGGTGGCTCTGAGAAGTCAGGGAAACTGGAGGTGGGAGGGGCCTCTCGGCACTCCACTGGGTTTGGTGCATTGGAAGAGGGCCTCATCTCCAGTTGAGGCAGGAACCTCAGGGTTCCTCTGACTTCAGACTCCGATCGCAAGGTCCCTGCAGACTTGGGACAGGAGAGTCAGGCCTCGTCTTGGGTTGAGGCATGGAACTCCGCTTGCCTCTCGAGGTGTTCCCGGGGAGACAGGCCACTTGTCGAGCGGTATTTGGAACCTGGGGGTCTTTTCCCGACGATGCACGGGCGAGTCACTGCCCCTTCGTGTTGACTTCATTCACAGGGTGGAGTTCGAAGAGGTGTCCGGGCATCGGGTTCTTATCAAGAGGGGACCGGGAAATCGGGGTCCTTCGGAATGTGGAACCACCCACGAGGCCACGTCTGGAATGTCGTCGTGAGACCGGCCTCATCCTGAGGTGCGACCGGAAGGTCGGGAACCCCTTCCAGACAAAGCAGGGGAGTCGACCCTCCTGTCCAGATCAGGAGGGTAGAAGAGGCTCCGAGGAAGTGTTGCCGGAAAACTTCGGTGTTCCTCTCGAGGGAGACCGGGATGTCGGGGCACTTTGTGGGTCGCATCAAGGGTGACAAGTACCGTTTCGAACTCCAATTCCTAAAGTGGGACTTCTCCTGAGACGCTGTAGCGGCACAGGGCTACATCTTGCGATGACGGGGGAACCACGTGGTTTTTCTCGAGGTGTAGCAGGATTCTCGAATTACGACGGGGAATTCAGGATGCCTCTTGTGTTGGCCCAGGGAAGTCCAATCTTCCATTCGAGTTGCGAAGGAAAGCTGGGGATTGCTCTCGAGTGACTGCAGGGCCAATAGACCTCATCTAGGCTTGTGTCCAGAAGCCAGTGTTCCTCTCCAGGGGCGACAGGGATCTCGGGGTTGCATTCCAGACACACCCGGGGAGACAGGCATCCATCTCGAGTGGAAGCAAAGAACCCCGCTCTGCTCTCGAGTCGCGACGGGTATCTCTTGGAGCTCACTGGGTGGACTAAAGGGAGTCAAGCCTCCTGAGGCGTTTGGAGAGAGGTCGCGAGATTGGTCTCTAGGCCATGCAGGAGACGAAGGCCCTCATCTCGCGATGACGGGGGAGTCTTGGGGTTGTTCTCGAGCGGCGGCCCCAGTGTGCGCTTTCTCACGAGGTACGACGGCGAGGTCAGTGAGCCTCTCGTGGGGCGCCAGGGAAGTCGGGTCTCCATGCGAGTGGCGAGGGCGAGCGCCTCATTGCTCTCGAGCCATGGTAGGGTGCCGGGGACCAGCCCCGGCTGATCCAGGGTATTCGAAGGAGAGACGGCGTAGGCGAAGATCAGGAAACCACTGCTTAATTAAATGTTAATTAAGGATATAAAGAGTAATAGAATGAGGATAGCTCAGTGAGGAAATTCAGTGGAGAAAAGAGGCTGAATAATTCAGCCAGAAGGTAAGAGAAAGAACGACATGGTGAGACCAAGTTTCGGTGAACAAGGCCCGCACTTTATTTTTCAAAGTAGTTTTTATACCTTAAGTTATGCATAGAGGATAATGGGGGAAGGGGTCGAGTCTTGCAGCAAACCAGGCTTTCTTCCTGCAAACTTATCATATGCAAAAGCTTAGGTGATTTGCATCATCTTCTGGCCCGGAGGCCTGTTAACATTTTAAGACCTTTTCTTCAGAAAACTTATTTTTCTCTAAAGGTGGTTGGTCAGGAGCCACCCTCCAAAAAAGCATTAGATAAAGTTGCATTCCTACAGAGCAAAGGTGTGGTGGGCTATAACAAGAAAAAGAATTAACTCAAGGGTCCCAGGTTACAAACATTAAAGCTACTACTTACACCAATTATATTAATCAATACACTGCCAGGGACACAGCAGGTAAGGGATATGGAAACTTAGCAGCAAACAATGGCCCAACAAGTGAAAAACCATTCACCAATACAATTTCTAATCAATCTTGTAACTACTCAAAAGAATCTGTGTTTAGACAGTTTAGAACATCTCCTGCCTCTCACAGTTGGGAGGCTCTGAACAATCCCATGTGGCCGGAAAAACCTATTCAGGCAGGCTAGAGGATTTCCAAAGGAGTTTGTAGGTTAAACACTGTCACACCCAGGAATTATTAACTGGAACTGTAAGCTAACTCTTTTTTCAGAGAGAGGTAGTGGGGGAGAGCCCCCCGTAAAGTCAGAGGTTTAGGTGAAAGCACAAGCAGAAAGTAGGCAGACTCTGGTTTTGGGGGTATATGCTCGAGAATTTCCAGGGGGACTCCTGAAGCTCGATCCCGCCTTTGCGTATGCCGAGCCTCCTTCCTCATGACCTTTGTCATGGGCGGAGTTCCTCACTGGCTCCCAGCAGTGATAGAATTCCAGTGGAGCTATTCCAGATCCTGAAAGATGATGCTGTGGAAAGTGCTGCACTCAATATGCAATATGCAATATGCACTCAATATGCAATATGCCGGCTCACGGCAGTAGGGGAATCTGGCCTCGAGACGTGTTGAAGAAGGTCTCTCGAGGTCTTTCTCGGGTTGAGGCAGGACACCCTGGGGTCCCTCGACTTGTGCAGGTGACCTCAGGGGGCTTCTCATGGTGGCTCTGAGAAGTCAGGGAAACTGGAGGTGGGAGGGGCCTCTCGGCACTCCACTGGGTTTGGTGCATTGGAAGAGGGCCTCATCTCCAGTTGAGGCAGGAACCTCAGGGTTCCTCTGACTTCAGACTCCGATCGCAAGGTCCCTGCAGACTTGGGACAGGAGAGTCAGGCCTCGTCTTGGGTTGAGGCATGGAACTCCGCTTGCCTCTCGAGGTGTTCCCGGGGAGACAGGCCACTTGTCGAGCGGTATTTGGAACCTGGGGGTCTTTTCCCGACGATGCACGGGCGAGTCACTGCCCCTTCGTGTTGACTTCATTCACAGGGTGGAGTTCGAAGAGGTGTCCGGGCATCGGGTTCTTATCAAGAGGGGACCGGGAAATCGGGGTCCTTCGGAATGTGGAACCACCCACGAGGCCACGTCTGGAATGTCGTCGTGAGACCGGCCTCATCCTGAGGTGCGACCGGAAGGTCGGGAACCCCTTCCAGACAAAGCAGGGGAGTCGACCCTCCTGTCCAGATCAGGAGGGTAGAAGGGGCTCAGAGGAAGTGGTGCGGGAAAACCTCGGTGTTCCTCTTGAGGGAGACCGGGATGTCGGGGCACTTTGTGGGTCGCATCAAGGGTGACAAGTACCGTTTCGAACTCCAATTCCTAAAGTGGGACTTCTCCTGAGACGCTGTAGCGGCACAGGGCTACATCTTGCGATGACGGGGGAACCACGTGGATTTTCTCGAGTTGCAGCGGGATTCTCGAGTTACGACGGGGAATTCAGGATGCCTCTTGTGTTGGCCCAGGGAAGTCCAATCTTCCATTCGAGTTGCGAAGGAAAGCTGGGGATTGCTCTCGAGTGACTGCAGGGCCAATAGACCTCATCTAGGCTTGTGTCCAGAAGCCAGTGTTCCTCTCCAGGGGCGACAGGGATCTCGGGGTTGCATTCCAGACACACCCGGGGAGACAGGCATCCATCTCGAGTGGAAGCAAAGAACCCCGCTCTGCTCTCGAGTCGCGACGGGTATCTCTTGGAGCTCACTGGGTGGACTAAAGGGAGTCAAGCCTCCTGAGGCGTTTGGAGAGAGGTCGCGAGATTGGTCTCTAGGCCATGCAGGAGACGAAGGCCCTCATCTCGCGATGACGGGGGAGTCTTGGGGTTGTTCTCGAGCGGCGGCCCCAGTGTGCGCTTTCTCACGAGGTACGACGGCGAGGTCAGTGAGCCTCTCGTGGGGCGCCAGGGAAGTCGGGTCTCCATGCGAGTGGCGAGGGCGAGCGCCTCATTGCTCTCGAGCCATGGTAGGGTGCCGGGGACCAGCCCCGGCTGATCCAGGGTATTCGAAGGAGAGACGGCGTAGGCGAAGATCAGGAAACCACTGCTTAATTAAATGTTAATTAAGGATATAAAGAGTAATAGAATGAGGATAGCTCAGTGAGGAAATTCAGTGGAGAAAAGAGGCTGAATAATTCAGCCAGAAGGTAAGAGAAAGAACGACATGGTGAGACCAAGTTTCGGTGAACAAGGCCCGCACTTTATTTTTCAAAGTAGTTTTTATACCTTAAGTTATGCATAGAGGATAATGGGGGAAGGGGTCGAGTCTTGCAGCAAACCAGGCTTTCTTCCTGCAAACTTATCATATGCAAAAGCTTAGGTGATTTGCATCATCTTCTGGCCCGGAGGCCTGTTAACATTTTAAGACCTTTTCTTCAGAAAACTTATTTTTCTCTAAAGGTGGTTGGTCAGGAGCCACCCTCCAAAAAAGCATTAGATAAAGTTGCATTCCTACAGAGCAAAGGTGTGGTGGGCTATAACAAGAAAAAGAATTAACTCAAGGGTCCCAGGTTACAAACATTAAAGCTACTACTTACACCAATTATATTAATCAATACACTGCCAGGGACACAGCAGGTAAGGGATATGGAAACTTAGCAGCAAACAATGGCCCAACAAGTGAAAAACCATTCACCAATACAATTTCTAATCAATCTTGTAACTACTCAAAAGAATCTGTGTTTAGACAGTTTAGAACATCTCCTGCCTCTCACAGTTGGGAGGCTCTGAACAATCCCATGTGGCCGGAAAAACCTATTCAGGCAGGCTAGAGGATTTCCAAAGGAGTTTGTAGGTTAAACACTGTCACACCCAGGAATTATTAACTGGAACTGTAAGCTAACTCTTTTTTCAGAGAGAGGTAGTGGGGGAGAGCCCCCCGTAAAGTCAGAGGTTTAGGTGAAAGCACAAGCAGAAAGTAGGCAGACTCTGGTTTTGGGGGTATATGCTCGAGAATTTCCAGGGGGACTCCTGAAGCTCGATCCCGCCTTTGCGTATGCCGAGCCTCCTTCCTCATGACCTTTGTCATGGGCGGAGTTCCTCACTGGCTCCCAGCAGTGATAGAATTCCAGTGGAGCTATTCCAGATCCTGAAAGATGATGCTGTGGAAAGTGCTGCACTCAATATGCAATATGCAATATGCACTCAATATGCAATATGCCGGCTCACGGCAGTAGGGGAATCTGGCCTCGAGACGTGTTGAAGAAGGTCTCTCGAGGTCTTTCTCGGGTTGAGGCAGGACACCCTGGGGTCCCTCGACTTGTGCAGGTGACCTCAGGGGGCTTCTCATGGTGGCTCTGAGAAGTCAGGGAAACTGGAGGTGGGAGGGGCCTCTCGGCACTCCACTGGGTTTGGTGCATTGGAAGAGGGCCTCATCTCCAGTTGAGGCAGGAACCTCAGGGTTCCTCTGACTTCAGACTCCGATCGCAAGGTCCCTGCAGACTTGGGACAGGAGAGTCAGGCCTCGTCTTGGGTTGAGGCATGGAACTCCGCTTGCCTCTCGAGGTGTTCCCGGGGAGACAGGCCACTTGTCGAGCGGTATTTGGAACCTGGGGGTCTTTTCCCGACGATGCACGGGCGAGTCACTGCCCCTTCGTGTTGACTTCATTCACAGGGTGGAGTTCGAAGAGGTGTCCGGGCATCGGGTTCTTATCAAGAGGGGACCGGGAAATCGGGGTCCTTCGGAATGTGGAACCACCCACGAGGCCACGTCTGGAATGTCGTCGTGAGACCGGCCTCATCCTGAGGTGCGACCGGAAGGTCGGGAACCCCTTCCAGACAAAGCAGGGGAGTCGACCCTCCTGTCCAGATCAGGAGGGTAGAAGGGGCTCAGAGGAAGTGGTGCGGGAAAACCTCGGTGTTCCTCTTGAGGGAGACCGGGATGTCGGGGCACTTTGTGGGTCGCATCAAGGGTGCCAAGTACCGTTTCGACCTCCAATACCTAACGTGGGACTTCTCCTGAGACACTGTAGCGGGAAAGGGCTTCATCTTGCGATGACGGGGGAACCACGTGGATTTTCTCGAGTTGCAGCGGGATTCTCGAGTTACGACGGGGAATTCAGGATGCCTCTTGTGTTGGCCCAGGGAAGTCCAATCTTCCATTCGAGTTGCGAAGGAAAGCTGGGGATTGCTCTCGAGTGACTGCAGGGCCAATAGACCTCATCTAGGCTTGTGTCCAGAAGCCAATGTTCCTCTCCAGGGGCGAAAGGGATCTCGGGGTTGCATTCCAGACGCACCCGGGGAGACAGGCATCCATCTCGAGTGGAAGCAAAGAACCCCGCTCTGCTCTCGAGTCGCGACGGGTATCTCTTGGAGCTCACTGGGTGGACTAAAGGGAGTCAAGCCTCCTGAGGCGTTTGGAGAGAGGTCGAGAGACTGGTCTCTAGGCCATACAGGAGACGAAGGCCCTCAAGTCGCGATGACGGGGGAGGCTCGGGGTTGTTCTCGAGCGGCGGCCCCAGTGTGCGGTTTCTCGCGAGGTACGACGGCGAGGTCAGTGAGCCTCTCGTGGGGCGGCAAGGAAGTCGGGTCTCCATGCGAATGGCGAGGGGGAGCGCGTCTTTACTCTCAAGTCATAGTAGGGGAATCTGGCCTCGAGACGTGTTGAAGAAGGTCTCTCGAGGTCTTTCTCGGGTTGAGGCAGGACACCCTGGGGTCCCTCGACTTGTGCAGGTGACCTCAGGGGGCTTCTCATGGTGGCTCTGAGAAGTCAGGGAAACTGGAGGTGGGAGGGGCCTCTCGGCACTCCACTGGGTTTGGTGCATTGGAAGAGGGCCTCATCTCCAGTTGAGGCAGGAACCTCAGGGTTCCTCTGACTTCAGACTCCGATCGCAAGGTCCCTGCAGACTTGGGACAGGAGAGTCAGGCCTCGTCTTGGGTTGAGGCATGGAACTCCGCTTGCCTCTCGAGGTGTTCCCGGGGAGACAGGCCACTTGTCGAGCGGTATTTGGAACCTGGGGGTCTTTTCCCGACGATGCACGGGCGAGTCACTGCCCCTTCGTGTTGACTTCATTCACAGGGTGGAGTTCGAAGAGGTGTCCGGGCATCGGGTTCTTATCAAGAGGGGACCGGGAAATCGGGGTCCTTCGGAATGTGGAACCACCCACGAGGCCACGTCTGGAATGTCGTCGTGAGACCGGCCTCATCCTGAGGTGCGACCGGAAGGTCGGGAACCCCTTCCAGACAAAGCAGGGGAGTCGACCCTCCTGTCCAGATCAGGAGGGTAGAAGAGGCTCCGAGGAAGTGTTGCCGGAAAACTTCGGTGTTCCTCTCGAGGGAGACCGGGATGTCGGGGCACTTTGTGGGTCGCATCAAGGGTGACAAGTACCGTTTCGAACTCCAATTCCTAAAGTGGGACTTCTCCTGAGACGCTGTAGCGGCACAGGGCTACATCTTGCGATGACGGGGGAACCACGTGGTTTTTCTCGAGGTGTAGCAGGATTCTCGAATTACGACGGGGAATTCAGGATGCCTCTTGTGTTGGCCCAGGGAAGTCCAATCTTCCATTCGAGTTGCGAAGGAAAGCTGGGGATTGCTCTCGAGTGACTGCAGGGCCAATAGACCTCATCTAGGCTTGTGTCCAGAAGCCAGTGTTCCTCTCCAGGGGCGACAGGGATCTCGGGGTTGCATTCCAGACACACCCGGGGAGACAGGCATCCATCTCGAGTGGAAGCAAAGAACCCCGCTCTGCTCTCGAGTCGCGACGGGTATCTCTTGGAGCTCACTGGGTGGACTAAAGGGAGTCAAGCCTCCTGAGGCGTTTGGAGAGAGGTCGCGAGATTGGTCTCTAGGCCATGCAGGAGACGAAGGCCCTCATCTCGCGATGACGGGGGAGTCTTGGGGTTGTTCTCGAGCGGCGGCCCCAGTGTGCGCTTTCTCACGAGGTACGACGGCGAGGTCAGTGAGCCTCTCGTGGGGCGCCAGGGAAGTCGGGTCTCCATGCGAGTGGCGAGGGCGAGCGCCTCATTGCTCTCGAGCCATGGTAGGGTGCCGGGGACCAGCCCCGGCTGATCCAGGGTATTCGAAGGAGAGACGGCGTAGGCGAAGATCAGGAAACCACTGCTTAATTAAATGTTAATTAAGGATATAAAGAGTAATAGAATGAGGATAGCTCAGTGAGGAAATTCAGTGGAGAAAAGAGGCTGAATAATTCAGCCAGAAGGTAAGAGAAAGAACGACATGGTGAGACCAAGTTTCGGTGAACAAGGCCCGCACTTTATTTTTCAAAGTAGTTTTTATACCTTAAGTTATGCATAGAGGATAATGGGGGAAGGGGTCGAGTCTTGCAGCAAACCAGGCTTTCTTCCTGCAAACTTATCATATGCAAAAGCTTAGGTGATTTGCATCATCTTCTGGCCCGGAGGCCTGTTAACATTTTAAGACCTTTTCTTCAGAAAACTTATTTTTCTCTAAAGGTGGTTGGTCAGGAGCCACCCTCCAAAAAAGCATTAGATAAAGTTGCATTCCTACAGAGCAAAGGTGTGGTGGGCTATAACAAGAAAAAGAATTAACTCAAGGGTCCCAGGTTACAAACATTAAAGCTACTACTTACACCAATTATATTAATCAATACACTGCCAGGGACACAGCAGGTAAGGGATATGGAAACTTAGCAGCAAACAATGGCCCAACAAGTGAAAAACCATTCACCAATACAATTTCTAATCAATCTTGTAACTACTCAAAAGAATCTGTGTTTAGACAGTTTAGAACATCTCCTGCCTCTCACAGTTGGGAGGCTCTGAACAATCCCATGTGGCCGGAAAAACCTATTCAGGCAGGCTAGAGGATTTCCAAAGGAGTTTGTAGGTTAAACACTGTCACACCCAGGAATTATTAACTGGAACTGTAAGCTAACTCTTTTTTCAGAGAGAGGTAGTGGGGGAGAGCCCCCCGTAAAGTCAGAGGTTTAGGTGAAAGCACAAGCAGAAAGTAGGCAGACTCTGGTTTTGGGGGTATATGCTCGAGAATTTCCAGGGGGACTCCTGAAGCTCGATCCCGCCTTTGCGTATGCCGAGCCTCCTTCCTCATGACCTTTGTCATGGGCGGAGTTCCTCACTGGCTCCCAGCAGTGATAGAATTCCAGTGGAGCTATTCCAGATCCTGAAAGATGATGCTGTGGAAAGTGCTGCACTCAATATGCAATATGCAATATGCACTCAATATGCAATATGCCGGCTCACGGCAGTAGGGGAATCTGGCCTCGAGACGTGTTGAAGAAGGTCTCTCGAGGTCTTTCTCGGGTTGAGGCAGGACACCCTGGGGTCCCTCGACTTGTGCAGGTGACCTCAGGGGGCTTCTCATGGTGGCTCTGAGAAGTCAGGGAAACTGGAGGTGGGAGGGGCCTCTCGGCACTCCACTGGGTTTGGTGCATTGGAAGAGGGCCTCATCTCCAGTTGAGGCAGGAACCTCAGGGTTCCTCTGACTTCAGACTCCGATCGCAAGGTCCCTGCAGACTTGGGACAGGAGAGTCAGGCCTCGTCTTGGGTTGAGGCATGGAACTCCGCTTGCCTCTCGAGGTGTTCCCGGGGAGACAGGCCACTTGTCGAGCGGTATTTGGAACCTGGGGGTCTTTTCCCGACGATGCACGGGCGAGTCACTGCCCCTTCGTGTTGACTTCATTCACAGGGTGGAGTTCGAAGAGGTGTCCGGGCATCGGGTTCTTATCAAGAGGGGACCGGGAAATCGGGGTCCTTCGGAATGTGGAACCACCCACGAGGCCACGTCTGGAATGTCGTCGTGAGACCGGCCTCATCCTGAGGTGCGACCGGAAGGTCGGGAACCCCTTCCAGACAAAGCAGGGGAGTCGACCCTCCTGTCCAGATCAGGAGGGTAGAAGGGGCTCAGAGGAAGTGGTGCGGGAAAACCTCGGTGTTCCTCTTGAGGGAGACCGGGATGTCGGGGCACTTTGTGGGTCGCATCAAGGGTGCCAAGTACCGTTTCGACCTCCAATACCTAACGTGGGACTTCTCCTGAGACACTGTAGCGGGAAAGGGCTTCATCTTGCGATGACGGGGGAACCACGTGGATTTTCTCGAGTTGCAGCGGGATTCTCGAGTTACGACGGGGAATTCAGGATGCCTCTTGTGTTGGCCCAGGGAAGTCCAATCTTCCATTCGAGTTGCGAAGGAAAGCTGGGGATTGCTCTCGAGTGACTGCAGGGCCAATAGACCTCATCTAGGCTTGTGTCCAGAAGCCAATGTTCCTCTCCAGGGGCGAAAGGGATCTCGGGGTTGCATTCCAGACGCACCCGGGGAGACAGGCATCCATCTCGAGTGGAAGCAAAGAACCCCGCTCTGCTCTCGAGTCGCGACGGGTATCTCTTGGAGCTCACTGGGTGGACTAAAGGGAGTCAAGCCTCCTGAGGCGTTTGGAGAGAGGTCGAGAGACTGGTCTCTAGGCCATACAGGAGACGAAGGCCCTCAAGTCGCGATGACGGGGGAGGCTCGGGGTTGTTCTCGAGCGGCGGCCCCAGTGTGCGGTTTCTCGCGAGGTACGACGGCGAGGTCAGTGAGCCTCTCGTGGGGCGGCAAGGAAGTCGGGTCTCCATGCGAATGGCGAGGGGGAGCGCGTCTTTACTCTCAAGTCATAGTAGGGGAATCTGGCCTCGAGACGTGTTGAAGAAGGTCTCTCGAGGTCTTTCTCGGGTTGAGGCAGGACACCCTGGGGTCCCTCGACTTGTGCAGGTGACCTCAGGGGGCTTCTCATGGTGGCTCTGAGAAGTCAGGGAAACTGGAGGTGGGAGGGGCCTCTCGGCACTCCACTGGGTTTGGTGCATTGGAAGAGGGCCTCATCTCCAGTTGAGGCAGGAACCTCAGGGTTCCTCTGACTTCAGACTCCGATCGCAAGGTCCCTGCAGACTTGGGACAGGAGAGTCAGGCCTCGTCTTGGGTTGAGGCATGGAACTCCGCTTGCCTCTCGAGGTGTTCCCGGGGAGACAGGCCACTTGTCGAGCGGTATTTGGAACCTGGGGGTCTTTTCCCGACGATGCACGGGCGAGTCACTGCCCCTTCGTGTTGACTTCATTCACAGGGTGGAGTTCGAAGAGGTGTCCGGGCATCGGGTTCTTATCAAGAGGGGACCGGGAAATCGGGGTCCTTCGGAATGTGGAACCACCCACGAGGCCACGTCTGGAATGTCGTCGTGAGACCGGCCTCATCCTGAGGTGCGACCGGAAGGTCGGGAACCCCTTCCAGACAAAGCAGGGGAGTCGACCCTCCTGTCCAGATCAGGAGGGTAGAAGAGGCTCCGAGGAAGTGTTGCCGGAAAACTTCGGTGTTCCTCTCGAGGGAGACCGGGATGTCGGGGCACTTTGTGGGTCGCATCAAGGGTGACAAGTACCGTTTCGAACTCCAATTCCTAAAGTGGGACTTCTCCTGAGACGCTGTAGCGGCACAGGGCTACATCTTGCGATGACGGGGGAACCACGTGGTTTTTCTCGAGGTGTAGCAGGATTCTCGAATTACGACGGGGAATTCAGGATGCCTCTTGTGTTGGCCCAGGGAAGTCCAATCTTCCATTCGAGTTGCGAAGGAAAGCTGGGGATTGCTCTCGAGTGACTGCAGGGCCAATAGACCTCATCTAGGCTTGTGTCCAGAAGCCAGTGTTCCTCTCCAGGGGCGACAGGGATCTCGGGGTTGCATTCCAGACACACCCGGGGAGACAGGCATCCATCTCGAGTGGAAGCAAAGAACCCCGCTCTGCTCTCGAGTCGCGACGGGTATCTCTTGGAGCTCACTGGGTGGACTAAAGGGAGTCAAGCCTCCTGAGGCGTTTGGAGAGAGGTCGCGAGATTGGTCTCTAGGCCATGCAGGAGACGAAGGCCCTCATCTCGCGATGACGGGGGAGTCTTGGGGTTGTTCTCGAGCGGCGGCCCCAGTGTGCGCTTTCTCACGAGGTACGACGGCGAGGTCAGTGAGCCTCTCGTGGGGCGCCAGGGAAGTCGGGTCTCCATGCGAGTGGCGAGGGCGAGCGCCTCATTGCTCTCGAGCCATGGTAGGGTGCCGGGGACCAGCCCCGGCTGATCCAGGGTATTCGAAGGAGAGACGGCGTAGGCGAAGATCAGGAAACCACTGCTTAATTAAATGTTAATTAAGGATATAAAGAGTAATAGAATGAGGATAGCTCAGTGAGGAAATTCAGTGGAGAAAAGAGGCTGAATAATTCAGCCAGAAGGTAAGAGAAAGAACGACATGGTGAGACCAAGTTTCGGTGAACAAGGCCCGCACTTTATTTTTCAAAGTAGTTTTTATACCTTAAGTTATGCATAGAGGATAATGGGGGAAGGGGTCGAGTCTTGCAGCAAACCAGGCTTTCTTCCTGCAAACTTATCATATGCAAAAGCTTAGGTGATTTGCATCATCTTCTGGCCCGGAGGCCTGTTAACATTTTAAGACCTTTTCTTCAGAAAACTTATTTTTCTCTAAAGGTGGTTGGTCAGGAGCCACCCTCCAAAAAAGCATTAGATAAAGTTGCATTCCTACAGAGCAAAGGTGTGGTGGGCTATAACAAGAAAAAGAATTAACTCAAGGGTCCCAGGTTACAAACATTAAAGCTACTACTTACACCAATTATATTAATCAATACACTGCCAGGGACACAGCAGGTAAGGGATATGGAAACTTAGCAGCAAACAATGGCCCAACAAGTGAAAAACCATTCACCAATACAATTTCTAATCAATCTTGTAACTACTCAAAAGAATCTGTGTTTAGACAGTTTAGAACATCTCCTGCCTCTCACAGTTGGGAGGCTCTGAACAATCCCATGTGGCCGGAAAAACCTATTCAGGCAGGCTAGAGGATTTCCAAAGGAGTTTGTAGGTTAAACACTGTCACACCCAGGAATTATTAACTGGAACTGTAAGCTAACTCTTTTTTCAGAGAGAGGTAGTGGGGGAGAGCCCCCCGTAAAGTCAGAGGTTTAGGTGAAAGCACAAGCAGAAAGTAGGCAGACTCTGGTTTTGGGGGTATATGCTCGAGAATTTCCAGGGGGACTCCTGAAGCTCGATCCCGCCTTTGCGTATGCCGAGCCTCCTTCCTCATGACCTTTGTCATGGGCGGAGTTCCTCACTGGCTCCCAGCAGTGATAGAATTCCAGTGGAGCTATTCCAGATCCTGAAAGATGATGCTGTGGAAAGTGCTGCACTCAATATGCAATATGCAATATGCACTCAATATGCAATATGCCGGCTCACGGCAGTAGGGGAATCTGGCCTCGAGACGTGTTGAAGAAGGTCTCTCGAGGTCTTTCTCGGGTTGAGGCAGGACACCCTGGGGTCCCTCGACTTGTGCAGGTGACCTCAGGGGGCTTCTCATGGTGGCTCTGAGAAGTCAGGGAAACTGGAGGTGGGAGGGGCCTCTCGGCACTCCACTGGGTTTGGTGCATTGGAAGAGGGCCTCATCTCCAGTTGAGGCAGGAACCTCAGGGTTCCTCTGACTTCAGACTCCGATCGCAAGGTCCCTGCAGACTTGGGACAGGAGAGTCAGGCCTCGTCTTGGGTTGAGGCATGGAACTCCGCTTGCCTCTCGAGGTGTTCCCGGGGAGACAGGCCACTTGTCGAGCGGTATTTGGAACCTGGGGGTCTTTTCCCGACGATGCACGGGCGAGTCACTGCCCCTTCGTGTTGACTTCATTCACAGGGTGGAGTTCGAAGAGGTGTCCGGGCATCGGGTTCTTATCAAGAGGGGACCGGGAAATCGGGGTCCTTCGGAATGTGGAACCACCCACGAGGCCACGTCTGGAATGTCGTCGTGAGACCGGCCTCATCCTGAGGTGCGACCGGAAGGTCGGGAACCCCTTCCAGACAAAGCAGGGGAGTCGACCCTCCTGTCCAGATCAGGAGGGTAGAAGGGGCTCAGAGGAAGTGTTGCCGGAAAACTTCGGTGTTCCTCTTGAGGGAGACCGGGATGTCGGGGCACTTTGTGGGTCGCATCAAGGGTGACAAGTACCGTTTCGAACTCCAATTCCTAAAGTGGGACTTCTCCTGAGACGCTGTAGCGGCACAGGGCTACATCTTGCGATGACGGGGGAACCACGTGGTTTTTCTCGAGGTGTAGCAGGATTCTCGAATTACGACGGGGAATTCAGGATGCCTCTTGTGTTGGCCCAGGGAAGTCCAATCTTCCATTCGAGTTGCGAAGGAAAGCTGGGGATTGCTCTCGAGTGACTGCAGGGCCAATAGACCTCATCTAGGCTTGTGTCCAGAAGCCAGTGTTCCTCTCCAGGGGCGACAGGGATCTCGGGGTTGCATTCCAGACACACCCGGGGAGACAGGCATCCATCTCGAGTGGAAGCAAAGAACCCCGCTCTGCTCTCGAGTCGCGACGGGTATCTCTTGGAGCTCACTGGGTGGACTAAAGGGAGTCAAGCCTCCTGAGGCGTTTGGAGAGAGGTCGCGAGATTGGTCTCTAGGCCATGCAGGAGACGAAGGCCCTCATCTCGCGATGACGGGGGAGTCTTGGGGTTGTTCTCGAGCGGCGGCCCCAGTGTGCGCTTTCTCACGAGGTACGACGGCGAGGTCAGTGAGCCTCTCGTGGGGCGCCAGGGAAGTCGGGTCTCCATGCGAGTGGCGAGGGCGAGCGCCTCATTGCTCTCGAGCCATGGTAGGGTGCCGGGGACCAGCCCCGGCTGATCCAGGGTATTCGAAGGAGAGACGGCGTAGGCGAAGATCAGGAAACCACTGCTTAATTAAATGTTAATTAAGGATATAAAGAGTAATAGAATGAGGATAGCTCAGTGAGGAAATTCAGTGGAGAAAAGAGGCTGAATAATTCAGCCAGAAGGTAAGAGAAAGAACGACATGGTGAGACCAAGTTTCGGTGAACAAGGCCCGCACTTTATTTTTCAAAGTAGTTTTTATACCTTAAGTTATGCATAGAGGATAATGGGGGAAGGGGTCGAGTCTTGCAGCAAACCAGGCTTTCTTCCTGCAAACTTATCATATGCAAAAGCTTAGGTGATTTGCATCATCTTCTGGCCCGGAGGCCTGTTAACATTTTAAGACCTTTTCTTCAGAAAACTTATTTTTCTCTAAAGGTGGTTGGTCAGGAGCCACCCTCCAAAAAAGCATTAGATAAAGTTGCATTCCTACAGAGCAAAGGTGTGGTGGGCTATAACAAGAAAAAGAATTAACTCAAGGGTCCCAGGTTACAAACATTAAAGCTACTACTTACACCAATTATATTAATCAATACACTGCCAGGGACACAGCAGGTAAGGGATATGGAAACTTAGCAGCAAACAATGGCCCAACAAGTGAAAAACCATTC
Organism: Bos taurus; assembly: GCF_002263795.3. NCBI lineage: Eukaryota > Metazoa > Chordata > Mammalia > Artiodactyla > Bovidae > Bos > Bos taurus. Next base: position 23,351 of record NW_020190218.1, read on the forward strand.
ACCAATACAATTTCTAATCAATCTTGTAACTACTCAAAAGAATCTGTGTTTAGACAGTTTAGAACATCTCCTGCCTCTCACAGTTGGGAGGCTCTGAACAATCCCATGTGGCCGGAAAAACCTATTCAGGCAGGCTAGAGGATTTCCAAAGGAGTTTGTAGGTTAAACACTGTCACACCCAGGAATTATTAACTGGAACTGTAAGCTAACTCTTTTTCAGAGAGAGGTAGTGGGGGAGAGCCCCCCGTAAAGTCAGAGGTTTAGGTGAAAGCACAAGCAGAAAGTAGGCAGACTCTGGTTTTGGGGGTATATGCTCGAGAATTTCCAGGGGGACTCCTGAAGCTCGATCCCGCCTTTGCGTATGCCGAGCCTCCTTCCTCATGACCTTTGTCATGGGCGGAGTTCCTCACTGGCTCCCAGCAGTGATAGAATTCCAGTGGAGCTATTCCAGATCCTGAAAGATGATGCTGTGGAAAGTGCTGCACTCAATATGCAATATGCAATATGCACTCAATATGCAATATGCCGGCTCACGGCAGTAGGGGAATCTGGCCTCGAGACGTGTTGAAGAAGGTCTCTCGAGGTCTTTCTCGGGTTGAGGCAGGACACCCTGGGGTCCCTCGACTTGTGCAGGTGACCTCAGGGGGCTTCTCATGGTGGCTCTGAGAAGTCAGGGAAACTGGAGGTGGGAGGGGCCTCTCGGCACTCCACTGGGTTTGGTGCATTGGAAGAGGGCCTCATCTCCAGTTGAGGCAGGAACCTCAGGGTTCCTCTGACTTCAGACTCCGATCGCAAGGTCCCTGCAGACTTGGGACAGGAGAGTCAGGCCTCGTCTTGGGTTGAGGCATGGAACTCCGCTTGCCTCTCGAGGTGTTCCCGGGGAGACAGGCCACTTGTCGAGCGGTATTTGGAACCTGGGGGTCTTTTCCCGACGATGCACGGGCGAGTCACTGCCCCTTCGTGTTGACTTCATTCACAGGGTGGAGTTCGAAGAGGTGTCCGGGCATCGGGTTCTTATCAAGAGGGGACCGGGAAATCGGGGTCCTTCGGAATGTGGAACCACCCACGAGGCCACGTCTGGAATGTCGTCGTGAGACCGGCCTCATCCTGAGGTGCGACCGGAAGGTCGGGAACCCCTTCCAGACAAAGCAGGGGAGTCGACCCTCCTGTCCAGATCAGGAGGGTAGAAGGGGCTCAGAGGAAGTGTTGCCGGAAAACTTCGGTGTTCCTCTCGAGGGAGACCGGGATGTCGGGGCACTTTGTGGGTCGCATCAAGGGTGACAAGTACCGTTTCGAACTCCAATTCCTAAAGTGGGACTTCTCCTGAGACGCTGTAGCGGCACAGGGCTACATCTTGCGATGACGGGGGAACCACGTGGTTTTCTCGAGGTGTAGCAGGATTCTCGAATTACGACGGGGAATTCAGGATGCCTCTTGTGTTGGCCCAGGGAAGTCCAATCTTCCATTCGAGTTGCGAAGGAAAGCTGGGGATTGCTCTCGAGTGACTGCAGGGCCAATAGACCTCATCTAGGCTTGTGTCCAGAAGCCAGTGTTCCTCTCCAGGGGCGACAGGGATCTCGGGGTTGCATTCCAGACACACCCGGGGAGACAGGCATCCATCTCGAGTGGAAGCAAAGAACCCCGCTCTGCTCTCGAGTCGCGACGGGTATCTCTTGGAGCTCACTGGGTGGACTAAAGGGAGTCAAGCCTCCTGAGGCGTTTGGAGAGAGGTCGCGAGATTGGTCTCTAGGCCATGCAGGAGACGAAGGCCCTCATCTCGCGATGACGGGGGAGTCTTGGGGTTGTTCTCGAGCGGCGGCCCCAGTGTGCGCTTTCTCACGAGGTACGACGGCGAGGTCAGTGAGCCTCTCGTGGGGCGCCAGGGAAGTCGGGTCTCCATGCGAGTGGCGAGGGCGAGCGCCTCATTGCTCTCGAGCCATGGTAGGGTGCCGGGGACCAGCCCCGGCTGATCCAGGGTATTCGAAGGAGAGACGGCGTAGGCGAAGATCAGGAAACCACTGCTTAATTAAATGTTAATTAAGGATATAAAGAGTAATAGAATGAGGATAGCTCAGTGAGGAAATTCAGTGGAGAAAAGAGGCTGAATAATTCAGCCAGAAGGTAAGAGAAAGAACGACATGGTGAGACCAAGTTTCGGTGAACAAGGCCCGCACTTTATTTTTCAAAGTAGTTTTTATACCTTAAGTTATGCATAGAGGATAATGGGGGAAGGGGTCGAGTCTTGCAGCAAACCAGGCTTTCTTCCTGCAAACTTATCATATGCAAAAGCTTAGGTGATTTGCATCATCTTCTGGCCCGGAGGCCTGTTAACATTTTAAGACCTTTTCTTCAGAAAACTTATTTTTCTCTAAAGGTGGTTGGTCAGGAGCCACCCTCCAAAAAAGCATTAGATAAAGTTGCATTCCTACAGAGCAAAGGTGTGGTGGGCTATAACAAGAAAAAGAATTAACTCAAGGGTCCCAGGTTACAAACATTAAAGCTACTACTTACACCAATTATATTAATCAATACACTGCCAGGGACACAGCAGGTAAGGGATATGGAAACTTAGCAGCAAACAATGGCCCAACAAGTGAAAAACCATTCACCAATACAATTTCTAATCAATCTTGTAACTACTCAAAAGAATCTGTGTTTAGACAGTTTAGAACATCTCCTGCCTCTCACAGTTGGGAGGCTCTGAACAATCCCATGTGGCCGGAAAAACCTATTCAGGCAGGCTAGAGGATTTCCAAAGGAGTTTGTAGGTTAAACACTGTCACACCCAGGAATTATTAACTGGAACTGTAAGCTAACTCTTTTTTCAGAGAGAGGTAGTGGGGGAGAGCCCCCCGTAAAGTCAGAGGTTTAGGTGAAAGCACAAGCAGAAAGTAGGCAGACTCTGGTTTTGGGGGTATATGCTCGAGAATTTCCAGGGGGACTCCTGAAGCTCGATCCCGCCTTTGCGTATGCCGAGCCTCCTTCCTCATGACCTTTGTCATGGGCGGAGTTCCTCACTGGCTCCCAGCAGTGATAGAATTCCAGTGGAGCTATTCCAGATCCTGAAAGATGATGCTGTGGAAAGTGCTGCACTCAATATGCAATATGCAATATGCACTCAATATGCAATATGCCGGCTCACGGCAGTAGGGGAATCTGGCCTCGAGACGTGTTGAAGAAGGTCTCTCGAGGTCTTTCTCGGGTTGAGGCAGGACACCCTGGGGTCCCTCGACTTGTGCAGGTGACCTCAGGGGGCTTCTCATGGTGGCTCTGAGAAGTCAGGGAAACTGGAGGTGGGAGGGGCCTCTCGGCACTCCACTGGGTTTGGTGCATTGGAAGAGGGCCTCATCTCCAGTTGAGGCAGGAACCTCAGGGTTCCTCTGACTTCAGACTCCGATCGCAAGGTCCCTGCAGACTTGGGACAGGAGAGTCAGGCCTCGTCTTGGGTTGAGGCATGGAACTCCGCTTGCCTCTCGAGGTGTTCCCGGGGAGACAGGCCACTTGTCGAGCGGTATTTGGAACCTGGGGGTCTTTTCCCGACGATGCACGGGCGAGTCACTGCCCCTTCGTGTTGACTTCATTCACAGGGTGGAGTTCGAAGAGGTGTCCGGGCATCGGGTTCTTATCAAGAGGGGACCGGGAAATCGGGGTCCTTCGGAATGTGGAACCACCCACGAGGCCACGTCTGGAATGTCGTCGTGAGACCGGCCTCATCCTGAGGTGCGACCGGAAGGTCGGGAACCCCTTCCAGACAAAGCAGGGGAGTCGACCCTCCTGTCCAGATCAGGAGGGTAGAAGGGGCTCAGAGGAAGTGTTGCCGGAAAACTTCGGTGTTCCTCTCGAGGGAGACCGGGATGTCGGGGCACTTTGTGGGTCGCATCAAGGGTGACAAGTACCGTTTCGAACTCCAATTCCTAAAGTGGGACTTCTCCTGAGACGCTGTAGCGGCACAGGGCTACATCTTGCGATGACGGGGGAACCACGTGGTTTTTCTCGAGGTGTAGCAGGATTCTCGAATTACGACGGGGAATTCAGGATGCCTCTTGTGTTGGCCCAGGGAAGTCCAATCTTCCATTCGAGTTGCGAAGGAAAGCTGGGGATTGCTCTCGAGTGACTGCAGGGCCAATAGACCTCATCTAGGCTTGTGTCCAGAAGCCAGTGTTCCTCTCCAGGGGCGACAGGGATCTCGGGGTTGCATTCCAGACACACCCGGGGAGACAGGCATCCATCTCGAGTGGAAGCAAAGAACCCCGCTCTGCTCTCGAGTCGCGACGGGTATCTCTTGGAGCTCACTGGGTGGACTAAAGGGAGTCAAGCCTCCTGAGGCGTTTGGAGAGAGGTCGCGAGATTGGTCTCTAGGCCATGCAGGAGACGAAGGCCCTCATCTCGCGATGACGGGGGAGTCTTGGGGTTGTTCTCGAGCGGCGGCCCCAGTGTGCGCTTTCTCACGAGGTACGACGGCGAGGTCAGTGAGCCTCTCGTGGGGCGCCAGGGAAGTCGGGTCTCCATGCGAGTGGCGAGGGCGAGCGCCTCATTGCTCTCGAGCCATGGTAGGGTGCCGGGGACCAGCCCCGGCTGATCCAGGGTATTCGAAGGAGAGACGGCGTAGGCGAAGATCAGGAAACCACTGCTTAATTAAATGTTAATTAAGGATATAAAGAGTAATAGAATGAGGATAGCTCAGTGAGGAAATTCAGTGGAGAAAAGAGGCTGAATAATTCAGCCAGAAGGTAAGAGAAAGAACGACATGGTGAGACCAAGTTTCGGTGAACAAGGCCCGCACTTTATTTTTCAAAGTAGTTTTTATACCTTAAGTTATGCATAGAGGATAATGGGGGAAGGGGTCGAGTCTTGCAGCAAACCAGGCTTTCTTCCTGCAAACTTATCATATGCAAAAGCTTAGGTGATTTGCATCATCTTCTGGCCCGGAGGCCTGTTAACATTTTAAGACCTTTTCTTCAGAAAACTTATTTTTCTCTAAAGGTGGTTGGTCAGGAGCCACCCTCCAAAAAAGCATTAGATAAAGTTGCATTCCTACAGAGCAAAGGTGTGGTGGGCTATAACAAGAAAAAGAATTAACTCAAGGGTCCCAGGTTACAAACATTAAAGCTACTACTTACACCAATTATATTAATCAATACACTGCCAGGGACACAGCAGGTAAGGGATATGGAAACTTAGCAGCAAACAATGGCCCAACAAGTGAAAAACCATTCACCAATACAATTTCTAATCAATCTTGTAACTACTCAAAAGAATCTGTGTTTAGACAGTTTAGAACATCTCCTGCCTCTCACAGTTGGGAGGCTCTGAACAATCCCATGTGGCCGGAAAAACCTATTCAGGCAGGCTAGAGGATTTCCAAAGGAGTTTGTAGGTTAAACACTGTCACACCCAGGAATTATTAACTGGAACTGTAAGCTAACTCTTTTTTCAGAGAGAGGTAGTGGGGGAGAGCCCCCCGTAAAGTCAGAGGTTTAGGTGAAAGCACAAGCAGAAAGTAGGCAGACTCTGGTTTTGGGGGTATATGCTCGAGAATTTCCAGGGGGACTCCTGAAGCTCGATCCCGCCTTTGCGTATGCCGAGCCTCCTTCCTCATGACCTTTGTCATGGGCGGAGTTCCTCACTGGCTCCCAGCAGTGATAGAATTCCAGTGGAGCTATTCCAGATCCTGAAAGATGATGCTGTGGAAAGTGCTGCACTCAATATGCAATATGCAATATGCACTCAATATGCAATATGCCGGCTCACGGCAGTAGGGGAATCTGGCCTCGAGACGTGTTGAAGAAGGTCTCTCGAGGTCTTTCTCGGGTTGAGGCAGGACACCCTGGGGTCCCTCGACTTGTGCAGGTGACCTCAGGGGGCTTCTCATGGTGGCTCTGAGAAGTCAGGGAAACTGGAGGTGGGAGGGGCCTCTCGGCACTCCACTGGGTTTGGTGCATTGGAAGAGGGCCTCATCTCCAGTTGAGGCAGGAACCTCAGGGTTCCTCTGACTTCAGACTCCGATCGCAAGGTCCCTGCAGACTTGGGACAGGAGAGTCAGGCCTCGTCTTGGGTTGAGGCATGGAACTCCGCTTGCCTCTCGAGGTGTTCCCGGGGAGACAGGCCACTTGTCGAGCGGTATTTGGAACCTGGGGGTCTTTTCCCGACGATGCACGGGCGAGTCACTGCCCCTTCGTGTTGACTTCATTCACAGGGTGGAGTTCGAAGAGGTGTCCGGGCATCGGGTTCTTATCAAGAGGGGACCGGGAAATCGGGGTCCTTCGGAATGTGGAACCACCCACGAGGCCACGTCTGGAATGTCGTCGTGAGACCGGCCTCATCCTGAGGTGCGACCGGAAGGTCGGGAACCCCTTCCAGACAAAGCAGGGGAGTCGACCCTCCTGTCCAGATCAGGAGGGTAGAAGGGGCTCAGAGGAAGTGGTGCGGGAAAACCTCGGTGTTCCTCTTGAGGGAGACCGGGATGTCGGGGCACTTTGTGGGTCGCATCAAGGGTGCCAAGTACCGTTTCGACCTCCAATACCTAACGTGGGACTTCTCCTGAGACACTGTAGCGGGAAAGGGCTTCATCTTGCGATGACGGGGGAACCACGTGGATTTTCTCGAGTTGCAGCGGGATTCTCGAGTTACGACGGGGAATTCAGGATGCCTCTTGTGTTGGCCCAGGGAAGTCCAATCTTCCATTCGAGTTGCGAAGGAAAGCTGGGGATTGCTCTCGAGTGACTGCAGGGCCAATAGACCTCATCTAGGCTTGTGTCCAGAAGCCAATGTTCCTCTCCAGGGGCGAAAGGGATCTCGGGGTTGCATTCCAGACGCACCCGGGGAGACAGGCATCCATCTCGAGTGGAAGCAAAGAACCCCGCTCTGCTCTCGAGTCGCGACGGGTATCTCTTGGAGCTCACTGGGTGGACTAAAGGGAGTCAAGCCTCCTGAGGCGTTTGGAGAGAGGTCGAGAGACTGGTCTCTAGGCCATACAGGAGACGAAGGCCCTCAAGTCGCGATGACGGGGGAGGCTCGGGGTTGTTCTCGAGCGGCGGCCCCAGTGTGCGGTTTCTCGCGAGGTACGACGGCGAGGTCAGTGAGCCTCTCGTGGGGCGGCAAGGAAGTCGGGTCTCCATGCGAATGGCGAGGGGGAGCGCGTCTTTACTCTCAAGTCATAGTAGGGGAATCTGGCCTCGAGACGTGTTGAAGAAGGTCTCTCGAGGTCTTTCTCGGGTTGAGGCAGGACACCCTGGGGTCCCTCGACTTGTGCAGGTGACCTCAGGGGGCTTCTCATGGTGGCTCTGAGAAGTCAGGGAAACTGGAGGTGGGAGGGGCCTCTCGGCACTCCACTGGGTTTGGTGCATTGGAAGAGGGCCTCATCTCCAGTTGAGGCAGGAACCTCAGGGTTCCTCTGACTTCAGACTCCGATCGCAAGGTCCCTGCAGACTTGGGACAGGAGAGTCAGGCCTCGTCTTGGGTTGAGGCATGGAACTCCGCTTGCCTCTCGAGGTGTTCCCGGGGAGACAGGCCACTTGTCGAGCGGTATTTGGAACCTGGGGGTCTTTTCCCGACGATGCACGGGCGAGTCACTGCCCCTTCGTGTTGACTTCATTCACAGGGTGGAGTTCGAAGAGGTGTCCGGGCATCGGGTTCTTATCAAGAGGGGACCGGGAAATCGGGGTCCTTCGGAATGTGGAACCACCCACGAGGCCACGTCTGGAATGTCGTCGTGAGACCGGCCTCATCCTGAGGTGCGACCGGAAGGTCGGGAACCCCTTCTAGACAAATAGGGGAGTCGACCCTCCTGTCCAGATCAGGAGGGTAGAAGCGGCTCAGAGGAAGTGGTGCCGGAAAACTTCCGTGTTCCTCTCGAGTGAGACCGGGATGTCGGGGCACTTTGTGGGTCGCATCAAGGGTGACAAGTACCGTTTCGAACTCCAATTCCTAAAGTGGGACTTCTCCTGAGACGCTGTAGCGGCACAGGGCTACATCTTGCGATGATGGGGGAACCACGTGGTTTTTCTCGAGGTGTAGCAGGATTCTCGAATTACGACGGGGAATTCAGGATGCCTCTTGTGTTGGCCCAGGGAAGTCCAATCTTCCATTCGAGTTGCGAAGGAAAGCTGGGGATTTCTCTCGAGTGACTGCAAGGCCAATAGACCTCATCTAGGCTTGTGTCCAGAAGCAAATGTTCCTCTCCACGGGCGACAGGGATCTCGGGGTTGCATTCCAGATGCACCCGGGGAGACAGGCATTCATCTCGAGTAGAAGCACAGAAACCCGCTCTGCTCTCAAATGCGACGGGTTTCTCTTGGAGCTCACTGGGTGGACTAAACGGATTCAAGGCTCCTGAGGCGTTTGGAGAGAGGTCGCGAGATTGGTCTCTAGGCCATGCAGGAGACGACGGCCCTCATCTCGCGATGACGGGGGAGTCTCGGGGTTGTTCTCGAGCGCGGCCCCAGTGTGCGGTTTCTCAAGGTACGACGGCGAGGTCAGTGAGCCTCTCAGGGGTCGCCATGGCGGCTGGGAACGACCATGGCGTGCGCTCCTGGGGCCCCAAGGATCGGCATCCTAGGGCGCGGTGGAAGGGGCGGACCACAGGTAAGGGAAATGGGACTGCGTGGAGCAGTCCGCCCTTGTTTCTGTGTAAAAGGGACGTCCTTTCAAGGCGTGAATGTGTCAGAACTTTAATTTAATTGGAAATCACCCAGCTCTTCAGTACACTGTCGTCACTTAGTTTAGCACAGGATAGAAACTCGGGTAACCAAAACATCTGGAGAAATGATTGTAAGTTCAGTTCAGTTCAGTTGCTCAGTCGTGTCTGACTCTTTCGGACCCCTTGGCCTGCAGGACGCCTGGCTTCTGTGTCCATCTCTAACTCCAGGGGCTTGCTCAAACTCATGTCCATCGAATCAGTGATGCCATTCAACCATCTTAGCCTCTGTCGTCCCCTTCTCCTCTGCCTTCAATCAAGACTCTCATAGACAGATATTTTAGAGTATAATTAGTGTTCATAGTTTATCTAAAAGCTCATATCACATTTAGTTTTTCGTTTTGTTCCTGTTCTTTCGAGGTACTTTCTTGTTGACAAGTTCGTGATAGATATAACGATATAGCAATGTTTACCTTAGAATAAAGCGAGGCACTATGAACATTTTGTGCTTCATGTTGATGACTCTTAGACATGTCTACAGTAGAGGAGCAAAAACAAAACTACTAGATATTTAATATTGACTGGTTCCCAGTTCACGGGACTCTGAAATTCTCTGAGGTCAATGTTTTCTTGTATTGGCAGCAGTTGGGTTTGCAAGGGCTGCCTTGTCTTGAGACCATTGAAATAAGAACTCAGAACTTGAGCTCTATTATCAAAAATCACAAGGCTCACACTGACACATACATCAATCCAGACATACAGACAAGACATCTTCCAGTTTTCCGCCTGAGATGGAAAAGATTTCTATGAGCCGTTTTTTCTGGGGAGTGGGGGTGGGGCTGGCGGCCAGGCAGGCTTTGGAAAGGAGCTCATGGTTTGGAATTGCATATGAAAAGAACCAGCTTTCCGGGTTCCAAGGAATCAAGTTTCCTTGGAAACCAACTTTGTCCGGTTCTATAGAATATCATGGCCCTCCTAGGTCAGGTCATCTTTCCTTTCCGTAGTCCTCGTTGGATCCCTGAATTCTAGACAGCTTGGATTGCCTCTGTGGGCTGGATGGATTGTCCTCCCGTTTCAGCGGGTGGCGGTAGCGAGGTCCCAGAGGCTCTCCTGGAACCGGGCGTGGGGGCGGGGCTCACCGGGAGCCCGTGGTGAAGGTGGGCAGCGCACCGGGAGCGAGCCCGGGGCGGGGCGAAGCCGGGCGGCGCGGGTCGGGAATCGGGTCGTGGCGGGGATGGGGGGCGGTCCCAGTTGTGCTCCGGGGATCCCCACTGCGGCTGGGAAGGCACCGGGAGCATGGCAGGGGCGGGGCGGCTCGGGGCGGGGGTCGGCTCCTGGCGGGGGTAGGGGAGGGGTTCCCCGTTGTCCTCTCGGGGTTCGCCATGGCGGCTGGGAACGCCCACTGCGTGCGCTCCTGGGTCCCCAAGGATCGGCATCCAGTGGGCGCGGCGGAGGGGTGCGGACCACAGGTCAGGGAACTGGGACTGCGTGGAGCAGGGAACCACGTAGTCCGCCCTCTGTTGGCACAACCTGGCGGTCGCAGAAAGGCCTCGCCTTTGGGCTCAAGGCCTTGACCGCTCCACCCCTTTGCTGAAAGGTCAGAGCCGCGCGGTTTTCCCAAGCAGCCGAGTGTCCGCTGCAAGTCCAAGGGCCAGAACCCTGAACTCTGGCCGGCTGGCCCAGCCCTGCTTCTGGCACTTTGGAGGCCAGCGGGCCCTTGACCACCTGCTGGGATGGGAAAGGGAAGGGTCCACGAATTGCACCCTAGAAACTTAGTAGGGTGCATGGGTTTCAAAACCCGGTGGCCGCCCAGGCAGCAAACAAGGGAGGAGGGCACCCTGCTGCCCTTTCATGGCAGCATCTGTGGCTGTCCTGCTGAGGGGGCCTTTCCATGGGGACCGTGTGCAGTACAAGTTTGGTGTTTTGGAACCGAATAATTAGAACGTGTAAAACTTTTAAATGATGTGGTGGTTTGATTCAAACAAAACAAAACCAAACAAAACAAAAAACCAAGCTCCAAGTTTTTTGCAAATTTAGGTCTTAATATTGAAGGCCTGTGTTCCTTCCACTGTGGCATTGTACGAAGAAATGTGCGGGTTTTTTTTTTTTTTTTAATTTGCTTTTTGTTTTTCTTTTTTTTAGAAAAGATTCCGAAAAATGAGGGAAACAGGAAGCCCAGAGGTGCCCCTGTAGTTTGGCGAAGGCCTTAGGAGGTCACTTGGAAATGCTGCTGGCTGTGAGGGGGGGAGGGGGCAGATGTGCACAGAGCTGTGCAGGCTTGTCCTTTGCATGGATGTTCTTTGTAGAAATCCACCTCGGAGCCATCTCCTGATGTGTAAGAATTTCCCAGACAAACCTTGAGCTAAGCAATGCGTTTTTTCCTTAGGAAATGTTGGTCTTCAGCGATGTTCAAAGCCTGTGTATTTCGGCTAGACTCTGGCTTCAGGTCGGTTCCCCCAAAAGGCTCCGAAGCGACCTGAACCAAACAGTAAGTTTTCCTCCTACCTTGTTCTCCTCATCTACGTTAAGAGTATACTTTAAGAGTATCCTGGCACATACATGTACTGCCTCACCCCTAGCCTCAGTCATGTGTTCCAAGAACTTCTGTCCGTTTATTTATTTGTTTTTGGTAACATTGAATTCGTTTTGACTATGCTGGGTCTTTGCTGCTCGCTGGAAGTTGCTAGGACCTCTGGACTGCAGTCTCCCATCTCTTGCTGACCTCTTGTTGACCTCTGCAGAATCCTGGTTGGTGGGAGCTTGTTAGTTCCTTGTTCCTTACCCGGACCTCCTGTGGTAAGTGTTTTCTCTCCTCTGGGGCCTGCTAAGGGTGGGTGGGCATTGGCATCCCAAAGGTGGCTAGAAGTCAATGATTTAGGCAGGCTTGTGAATAGATATGGGAGAAGGCAATGGCACCCCACTCCAGTACTCTTGCCTGGAAAATCTCATGGACGGAAGAGCCTGGTAGGCTGCAGTCCATGGGGTCGCTCAGAGTCGGGCACGACTGAGCGACTTCACTTTCACATTTCACTTTCATGCATTGGAGGAGGACATGGCAACCCACTCCAGTGTTCTTGCCTAGAGAACCCCAGGGACTGCGGGGCCTGGTGGGCTGCCGTCCATGGGGTCACACAGACTCGGACACGACTGAAACGACTTCGCAGCAGCAGCAGCAGCAGCAGCAGCAGCAGCAGTGCATAGATATCAAAAGGGTTTAGAACAGTCAGGTAGGATCACACAAGTCACCGTGAAGCAATACTTCTCCACTTAGCCAAAGCTAACAAAAGATTTCTCTTCTAGGTCAACCTAGAAGAGATCACGGAAGAGGTAAAGAAACTTAAAATCCATTAGCAAAGGCAGTTCAACCTCTCAAGAAACCTTGTGCTAGGCACAACACTCTTTTCTGGGGGTCCACTTTCCCTACAACCTCCTGATCCCATTCTGTACCCATTCCTTTGCTTCTCCCATCCTCAAACTGCCACCTGGAAGAAAGAACGACGTCGTTTTCCTTCAGAAAATGCGATTTCATGCCACATACCTTCTTTTAATACCAAGTCATACAGTTCCCTTCAGCAACCAAGAACTGACTTTTATATTGGCATTCGACAGATTGGTGAACATACCTATCAGTGATAGTAGCGCCCCTCCCCTCCCCCGCACGCACGCACACACACACACACACACACACACACACACACCCAAGATCAGAACCAAACAAAACAAAAAAAAATTGCTTTCTTACGTTTCACATGTCAGGATGGTGCCAGACACTCTTATTGGATAGTCAAAAATCTCTTTTGTTTCTGTGTAAAAGGGAGGTCCTTTCAAGGCGTGAATGTTTCAGAACTTTAATTTATTTGGAAATGACCCAGCTCTTCAGTACACTGTCGTCACTTAGTTTAGCACAGGATAGAAACTCGGGTAACCAAAACACCTGGAGAAACGATTGTATGTTCAGTTCAGTTCAGTGGCTCAGTCGTGTCTGACTCTTTGGGACCCCGTGGCCTGCAGGACGCTGGGCTTCCGTGTCCATCACCAACTCCAGGGGCTTGCTCAAACTCATGTCCATCGAATCAGTGATGCCATCCAACCATCTTAGCCTCTGTCGTCCCCTTCTCCTCTGCCTTCAATCAAGACTCTCATAGGCAGATATTTTCGAGTGTAATTAGTGTTCATAGTTTATCTAAAAGCTCATATCACATTTAATTTTTCGTTTTGTTCCTGTTCTTTCGAGGTACTTTCTCGTTGACAAGCTTGTGACAGATAGAACGATATAGCAATTTTTACCTTAGAACAAACCGAGGCACTATGAACATTTTGTGCTTCATGTTGATGACTCTTAGACATGTCTACAGTAGAGGAGCAAAAACAAAACTACTAGATATTTCATATTGACTAGTTCCCAGTTCACGGGACTCTGACATTCCCTGAGGTCAAAGTTTTCTTGTATTGGAAGCAGTTGGGTTTGCAAGGGCTGCCTTGTCTTGAGACCATTGAAATAAGAACTCAGAACTTGAGCACTATTATCAAAAATCACAAGGCTCACACTGACACAGACAATCAATCCAGACAGACAAGACAAGACATCTTCCAGTTTTTCCGCCTGAGATGGAAAAGATTTCTTTGAGCCGTTTTTTCTGGGGAGTGGGGGGTGGGGCTGGCGGCCAGGCAGGCTTTGGGAAGGAGCTCAGGGTTTGGAATTGCAATATGAAAAGAACCCCAGCTTTCCGGGTTCCAAGGAATCAAGTTTCCTTGGAAACCAACTTTGTCACGGTTTCTATAGAATATCATGGCCCTCCTAGGTCAGGTCGTCTTTCCTTTCCGTAGCCCTCGTTGGATCCCTGAATTCTAGACAGCTTGGATTGGCCTCTGTGGGCTGGATGGATTGTCCTCCCGTTTCACCGGGCGGCGGGAGCGAGTCCAGAGGCTCTCCTGGAACCGGGCGTGGGGGCGGGGCTCACCGGGAGCCGCTCGTGGCTAACCACGACAAGCTGTCACACGGGA